>NC_052157.1:152632303-152843420 GCF_902713615.1 Scyliorhinus canicula | reverse complement strand
CACCCCGCGTCCCCCCCCCCGACCCCGGAGCCCGCTCGCGCCGCCTGTCCCGCCGGTAAGGTAGGTGGTTTGATCCACGCTGGCGGGAACAGCATGACAGCAGCGGGACTTCGGCCCTCGCGGGCCGGAGAATCACCGGGGGACCGGCGCGGCGCGATTCCCGCCGCCACCGAATCTCCGGTGCCGGAGACTTCAGGACACGGCGGGGGCGGGATTGACGCCGGACCCGGCGATTCTCCGACCCGGCAGGGTTTGGAGAATCCCGCTCCTGATTCTAATTGTCTCACCGTTGATTATCATCGATTCCTTACAATGCAGAAGGAGGCCATTCAGCCCTCCGAGTCTACACTGCCCCTCCGAAAGATCACCCCACCCAGGCCCAATTTCCTGTCCTATCCCTCTAACTCCACCTAATATTTGGACACTAAGGGCAATTTAGCATGGCTAATCCAACTAACCTGCAGATCTTTGGAGTGTGGGTGGAAACCAGCGCACCTGGAGGAAACCCATGCACACACGGGGAGTACGTGCAAACTCCACACTGTCACCCAAGGCCGGAATTGAAGCGGGGTCCATGGCGCTGTGAGGCAGCAGTGCTAACCACTGTCGGACAACGGCAGGAAAAGGCAAACAGCTCCGTACCTTTGGTCACTTGTCCTATACCTCCTTAAATGTCTCAGTATTAAATGTTGTTTGCAAAGAGGCCATTTTCTCCTTGTTGAAGAGTCTAGAACTAGAGGAAATAGATGTCGAGGCTCTAAAGGTGTCAAAGGGGTATGGGGAGAGCGTCGGAGTATTGCATACAGATAGAGAATCAGCCATGATCATATTGAATGGCGGAGCAAGCTCCAAAGGCGGAATGACATAGACATAGATATAGAACATACAGTGAAGAAGGAGGCCATTCGGCCCATCGAGTCTGCACTGACCCACATTAAACCCTCACTTCCACCCTTTCCCCATAACCCAATAACCCCTCCTAACCTTTTTGGAGACTAAGGGCAATTTAGCACGGCCAATCCACCTAACCTGCACATCTTTGGACTGTGGGAGGAAACCGGAGCCCCCAGAGGAAACCCACGCAGACACTGGGAGAACGTGCAGACTCCGCACAGACAGTGACCCAGTGGGGAATCGAACCTGGGACCTTGGCGCTGTGAAGCCACAGTGCTAGCCACTTGTGCTACCGTGCTGCCCAATAACAAAGGTTTGCTGGACAGCTGACACCGAGATGATGGACTGAATGGCCTGCAGTATTGTACCTGTGATTCATTTTTAAAATGTGTATGTGGGATGTGCTGGGCCAGCATTTATTGCCCATCCCTGGCCTGGAGTCACATGTCGGTAAGGGCAACAGAGTTCCTTCCCTAAAGGGGATTAGTGAACCAGATAGTTGTTTATGACAATCAACTATGAAATGAATGAAAATGAAATGAAATGAAAATCACTTATTGTCACAAGTAGGCTTCAAATGAAGTTACTGTGAAAAGCCCCTAGTCGCCACATTCCGGCGCCTGTTCATGGTTATCTTTAGACTTTTAATTGAATTAATTATTGAATTCAAATTTCACCATCTGCGCGTGATGGGATTTAAACACGGATCCCCAGAAAATGTCTCTGGGTCTCTGGATTAGTGGTTGAGCCACAATACCACTACGCTACCGCCTCCCCTTCTGCTCCTATATTCGACATTTCTAGGAGGTAGCGTCAGATCAGTTGTCAACCACTCAGGACTCAGATAAGGAATAAATTCTTCACTCAGAAGGTTACGGATCCTTGGAATTCTCTATCGCAGAGAACTGTGGACCTTGAGTCATGAAGTACATTCAAGACTGAGGTGGATAAATTCTTGGGATCGAAGGAAATAGATGGGAATGGGAATCAGGCGGAAAATGGAGTTGAGGTTCAAACAGCAGCCATGATCTTATAGACTGACAGAGTGACTCGAGGGCTTGCATGGCCCACTCCTGCCCCTCTTTCTTAGGTTTTAGAAAGAATTGGAGCAGAGATTTATTGTCTTCAGTAAGACATTAATCACATACGAATTACATCTGAACAGGTAGCGGGAGGAGGCCATTCAGCCCTTTCAGTCTCCTCCGCCATTTAATGGCTGATCTGACAGTGACCTCAGATCACCGACCGGCCGACCCCCAACAACCTTTCACCCCTTTGCTTACCAAAATCTATTCTTTAAAACTATTCAATGACTCTGCTTTCACAACCTCAGCAGGAAGAGAGTTCCAAAAACTCGCCACTCTCTGAGTGAAAATATTTCACCTCATCCCCGTTTTCTATGGCAGCCTCTCCCTTTTCAAGCAGTGACCCCTCGTTTTAAAGTATTCTGGAGGAATATATCTCATCAGAATTGTACCAAAGTACAACAAGTGCGAACACTGCGGTAGGGCAAATTCTGATAAATACCTGAGCTTGAATTGTACAGTGTCAGTGGGGTAAATGGACACAGGTGCAAACTAGGCAATTTGGGGTGGAACAGTGGTTAGCACTGCAGCCTCACGGTGCCAGGGGCCCAGGTTCTAATTCTAGCCTTGGGTCACTGTCTGTGTGGAGTCTGCACGTTCTCCCCGTGTCTGCGTGGGTTCCCTCCGGGTGCTCCGGTTTCCTCCCACAGTCCAAAGATGTGCGGGTTAGGTTTGGTCAAGCTAAAATTGCCCCTTAGAGTCCAACGGTGTGCAGGTTATTGGGGGTTAAGGGGATAGGGCGGACGGGTGGGAATAGTTGGGTGCTCTTTCAGAAGGTCGGTGTAGACTCAATGGGCCGAAAGGCCTCCTTCTGCACTGTAGGGATTCTATTGTTCTGTTGTGAAATAATTCTTCAGGCACATTTGGGATAGAATTTCACATAGACTCGGGAAGGCAAAGCCTATGTAATCTTTAGCAAAGGTTTGGATGTTATATAAAATGAGAGAGGAGGTGGGAAGTTGTAGAGCCCTTCAAGCTGCATGAATTACATGAATTCAGATGGAGTGAATGGCCTTTGACTTCAAAAGGCGAAGGACTGGATTGGATTTTACGTGCCTCTACTGGTTGCGTTTTCAGCCCTCAGTCCTGCCCTCAGTCTCGTCCTCGGTCCCATCCTCGGCCCCATTCTCTGTCCCAGCCTTACTCTCGTCCTCGGTCCCACCTTCAACTCCACCCTCAACTCCTTTAGCCCGTCAGTGTTATGACTGCGGAGCAGGTTTCTTCCAGTCATGTCCGACTCTCCTTCCAGCACGAGGGGAAGTGCCCCCTATCCCCCGCCCCTTGCAAAGCGCTGTGCTCCGCGAGAGGACAGGCGAGAGAAGCTGGGATTGTTCCCACTGGGCCAGCGAAGGCGAGAAAGGGAGATTTAATGCAAATTTTATGACGGGATTTGATAGCGCAAATGATGAGAACCCTATTCCTCTGGCAGGAAGTTCAGTAAGCGGTGGATACAGATTCAAAATATTTGGCTAAAGAACCAGGCGAGAGATTTTCTCAGCAAATCTCTGAAAATACATTGGAAGCAAATTGAGCTGCATCTTTCAGAAGAAAATTAGATAAATGCCGGAACAGACAAAACTTGCAGAGCTTTGTGGAAAGAGAAGGGGAGTTGGACCAATTGGATTGCTCGTTCAAAGAGCTAGCATAGGCACGGTGGGCCGAATGGCCTCCTGTAATGTACAACTAGTGGAATTCCAGTTGAACTATTCTTTGATGTGTTGGGCAGGCTGGGTCGATGTGGACTGCGTTTGATGCAGTGTAGCGAGAGACAGACTTCCAACACTTGATGAGATGCAACACGATTTTATTTAACATCTAAACTATCATACATGTTCAACTGTGAGTTGACACTATGTTGACTTGACTGGAGACCTGATGCTAGCCTGACCAGACTAACTGACTACCACATGGTGTTTGTACTGGCTGCTGCTCACGAGCTCTGACTGTCTCAGAGGCTGGGTCCCGAGAGAGCGGGAAAACTGGTGCCCTCTGGCTTTATAGTGGTCGTGTCCTGTCTGGTGATTGGCTGCTCTGTTCTGTGTGTTCATTGGTCATCCTGTGTGTCAATCACTGCCTGTCTGCACTCCATCATATACATAGATGTATATTATGACATTCTTGGCTGTCTCTCTTGTCCTATCACTTTTTGATAGCTAACAGAGTTTATTCTGCTGCAGTATAAAGTTGAAGATTGTGCTTGGATCAAAAACTCGGCGAAGAAGGAAACCTTTTCATCACAGTCCAGTTAGTAATTAATTCCGCAATCCCTTTTGAAGTCAGGTGACAGAAAGCATTTCAGAAAGGATTGTTATGCCCGACAGTTATTAGATTTCTGCACACTCGCTGCTCTCTTGGGTGGTCACGAGATATCAGGGAGGGCACTTGAATAATCCTTGCTCAGTCAGTAAAATAAAGCTACAGTCCCCCAGACATTTCCGTGAGTACATACCAGACTTTTAAAAAACATAAATTTAGAGTACCCAATTATCTTTTTCCAATTAAGAGGAAATTTAGGGCGGCCAATTCACCTACGCTGCACATCTTTTGGGTTGTGGGGGTGAGACCCACGCAGACATGGGGAGAATGTGCACACAGAGAGTGGCCCTGGATTGAACCCGGGTCCTTGATGCCATGAGGCAACAGTGCTAGCCACTGCACCACCATGCTGCCCCTCTTGGATCAGATCCCGGACAAGCCCTTTAATGTTGGGGTGGCACAGTGGTTAGCACTACTGCCTCACAACACTAGGGACCCGGGCTCGATCGCAGCCTCGGGTGACTGTGTGTAGTTTGCACATTTCCCTTGTCTGCGTGGGTTTCCTCCGGGTGCTCCGGTTTCCTCCCACAGTCCAAAGATGTGCTGGTTAGGTGGATTAGCCGCATTGAATTGCCCTTAAGGGTGGGGTTGCAGGAATATGGCGGGGGATTGGGCCAAGGTAGGATGGTCTTTCGAAGGGTCGGTGCAGACTCAATGGGCCGAATGGCCTTCTTCTGCACTGTCAGGATTCTATGATTCCATGAAATGCAAGTTGTTGTTTTGGAAATATTCCGCTCTGTGCACAGTGTGCTCTTCGCTGTTTGCAATGCATGTTCTGCTTTGTTGTCACTTCATCAGGTCAGTACCTCATTTTCAGGTTGTCTTGGCGTTGGTCCCAAAATGCAGTTCTGATCTCACTGAACCATCTGGCTTGTTGGTGATGAAGGAATGAAGGCTTTACCGAGCCATGACCATACGAACATGTGAATTGGGAACAGGTGGAGGCCACTCGGCCCCTCGAGTCTTCTCCGCCATTTCATAAGATCAAGGCTAATCAGATTACAACCTCAACCCCACATACCAGCCTACCCCCAATAACCTTTCACCCTTGTTGATCAAGAATCTATCCAGCTGTGCCTGAAAACTATTCAAAGATTCTGCTCCCACTGTCTTTCGAGGAAGGGAGTTCCAGAGGGTCACCACTTTCTGAGAGAGAAATTCCTCCTCATCTCCGTCTTAAATGGGCGACCCTTATTTTTAAACAGTTACCCCTAGTTCTAGATTCTCCAACAAGAGGAAACATCCTCCCCATATTCACCCTGTCAACGCCCCTCAGGATCTTAAAGATTTCAATCAAGTTGTCTCTTACTCTTCTGAACTTGAGTGGATACAAACTTAATCTCTCCAACGTTTCCTCATAAGAAAACCCACCCATTCCTGGTATTAGTCTAGTAAACCTTGATGGATCTTAGAATTCCTAAAGTACAGGAGGAGGCCATTTGGCCCATTGAGTCTGCACCGATGCTCTGAAAAAGCACCCTACCCAGGCCCAGAGCGGTATCCCTGTAACTTGCACATTATTTGACCGTGGGAGGAAACCAGAGCACCCGGAGAAAAGAGACAGATAGACAGACACTCAAGGCAAGAATTGATCCCTGGCCCTTGGTGCTGTGATGCAGCAGTGCTAACCACTGTGCCACTGTGATGCCCCTTCTCTGCAACGCAGTTACCGACGGGATTCTCCGATCGCTGACGGCGAAATCGCACTTGGAGATCGGGAGCGGCGCCGTTCTTCCGATGCTTCACCCCCAAAAACGGCGTGCTGAAGGAGTAGGCCCCACGCCGTCGAGACGGCCTCAGGACGGCACCTGAGGCCCTCTCCCGATGCTCCGCCCCCAATGGGGGGGGGGGGGGTGGGGTGCGTGTCCCCTCACTTTTCAGGGACCTGATGAGGCGGCTGCAATCTGTGTCCAGCGCCGCCATAGTCGGCGGGGGGGGGGGGGGGGGGGGGGGGGGGAACGTTCCACTGGCAGGGTTGCGAGGGGGGTTACAGGGGGACAGTTTTTGGCAGGCCGGCCAACGCCATGTTGTACGGCGGATCCGCCGCAGGCCGTCGCCATGCGCGTGCGCGATAATAGACCCAGCAATACAGCATCCGTATCAGCAGGTAAAGTCAGGGGCTTTATGGAGCGCAGCAGCTAGCCCCCCACCGCAAAATTGGAGAATCCAGTCCTACATCTTTACTTAAATAAGGAGACTAATACTGTACACAATGTACAGATTTTACATTTGAGTGTACATTCTGCTGCGGCTGATGGCCTTACTGATGCTCAGTTTGAACTGCAAAGACTGTTCTTAGCCCATCTTACTCAGTACATCGTTAGTGCTGCAAGACTCGATGGAGGGTATCTTCAGTTTGAAAAAGGCCTATACAACGTTTGTGCAGTGGTTCCTCCTACTAATGCTGTCATTGGCAGATGCATCTGCAAACGGTAAATTGATAATCGTGTGTTAGTTCTCTCAGTAACTACTCCAGACATTGCGCAGTGGCTATATCATTCAGGACTGAACCAGTTTGATCAGCAGTGTTACTAACAAGCGCCTCTTGGACTTGAAACCTCCCAAAAAAAAGAACAATCTGCCCTTGCTATCTTCAGTCCATGTTGACTATGGAGCGATACTGATTTAACATCTTAGAAAGGTATTATTCAGCAAGAGGCTTCTTTGTTTATGTTTGACAGCCACTGAATGGCAAGTTGTCTTTTTAAACCCCACTGCTTAACATTATTCAATTGTTCGTACAACATTTAAAACTGTTCGTAACTGACCATTGTTAATAATTATCGGTGTACTGTTTATTTGGCAGTCGATTCAAATTCATCGGTAGCAACAGGCGGTGTGTGAACTTTTCCCTCCGTTGCCCTTTTACTCTTCATGCTGTGGACAATAATCTTGCTTTTTCTCTACAATGTTCACTGGGGTCTACGGGGACTTTTCAAGACTAAAGTGTACTGCCAGTCCAATTGCCAGGATGAGTGGGCCTGAAAGGAAGGCCAGGCCACGACGAATGATCAGTTGTTTTGTGGTCAAGATTTCTCCAACCGTGATGACTCCAGCGTTCACAATGGAAGTCTCTTCTGTCACCCGGTCATTGGTTAACCGTTGTTCCAAATCACAAACATTGGGCAGCAAAACCATTGCATTGGGCTCTGTGTCCTCCTCTGTGAAGGAAAGTCACATTGAAAAGTTGTAAGTACATGATGGTACCAGGGATTCAATACTTTACACGAGGACTGGTGATCAGGCCAATGATCTCCTCCATGACCATCAACCATTGGCAAAACCACATGATCTACACACAGGAGATCGATCATGTCAAAAGCATGGTGATCAATCGGAGCTCTTGAACTCCTAGCTTTACATCATTTCAATGCAGAGGTTCACTACTGACTGAATACAGAAGGTTGACTATGTAGTCCTGACAAGGTTTAAAGGATCACCTCAACATATCACTTCACAGTAGTTTAACCTGGACATTGTCCTTTCTTTTCTTTTTGAATTTCTACCTACTGTTCAGAACCCTCCACAACCCAACTCAAAGTTGAGCTACTAGTTGGCTGCCAGCTGAGAACCATTATCACAAAACCAAAGCATCACACAGTCAGCAATCCGACAAAAGGTTGGAAAAAGACCAATGACCATATCATTGATAGATTTGACCATCAATGACCACAGGCCAATCTGAGTTTGCTTTATTCATTGAAGAGATGTCAATGTCATTGTCTCGACCAGCATTCATTGCCCATCCCTAATTGCCCTCGAGAAGGTGGTGATGAGCTGCCTTCTTGAACCCTGCAGTCCATATGGTGTAGGTACACCCACAGTGCTGTTAGGGAGGGAGTTCCAGGATTTTAATCCTGCGACAGTGAAGGAACGGACGATATTTCTCCAGGTTGGGGTGTGGAGTGACTTGGAGGGGAACCTCCAGGTGGTGGTGTTCCCATGTTCCTACTGCCCTTGTCCTCTGGATAGTCGTGGTCATAGATTCGAAAGGTGCTATCTAAGGAGACTTGTTGAGTTCCTGCAGTGCATCTCGTAGATGGCACACACTCTGCTACCATTTGTGGTGGTGGAGGGATTGAATGTCTGTGGAAAGGGCAACAATCAAGCGGGGCTGCTTTGTCCTGGATGACGTGGAGCTTTTGGAGTGTTGTTGGAGCTGCACACATCCAGGCAAATGGAGAGTATTCAATCACACACCTGGCAACAGAACTATCCCTAGCTGTCCTGAGAAATACTGGTGGGCCATCTAGTTGCACCCATGCTGTCCTTGTAAAGATGGTGTTCGCTGGAGAATTCTGGAATACTGAGCGGAATTCTCCATTTTTTTGGTAAGCGTGGTGGTGGGCCGTTCTGGTGGCCACATCCCCGCTGGCCAAAACGACGAGAAATCGCGCACGATTCTCCGCTGGCAGCCTCATTAATTATGCATCAGCGAGTATCTCTCTGAATCGCCTGGCGGGCTGAGAGTTGATTAATTTAGTCGCTGCTAGCTAGGGGTTCGTATTTAAAACACCGGTCCAGCCTAAACATCACTCTCTCCAGCCCACAAGACCTTGGAGGATGTCCAAAACTCAGAGGCAAAACGCCAGCTGCCTCAGGAAGGAGTGTGTACCCTACTCCAGCCACCATGCCCGCAAGGCCTTGATTTGAGGAGTCTCAGTGCAGAGGCTCGTCCTCTACCCAAGGGAAGGGTCCAGGAAGCATAGAAACCTCATCTCTCTGGCCTGGGAGGCCGTGGTCCAGGAGGTCAGCATGACTGGCATCCGCGCAACAAGAATTGAGCAGTGCAGGAAGAAGATGAATTATCTCATCTGTTTCATCAAGGTAAGTTCTCTCCCAGCTCCCTCCCTACCAAACTCTCATAATTGCATCATGTACTAAACAACTTTCCTAACGGATCTCACACATCCATTACGGACGTTCATTCTCTTATGGGCATTTCCATCTCTTCTCCCACTTTGCTCAGTTCCATACTCTGGTCCTTCTGGGGGGGATCACCTCTTTGCATAGCCAGACCGAAGAGCACAGCAAACTGTGATTGTAGAACCATAAAATCCCGACAGTGCGGAAGGAGGCCATTCGGCCCATCCAGTCTGCTCCAACACACTGAAATGAGCACCCTACCTAGGCCCACCTCAGCTTACCCCCTTAACCACACCTAGCCTGCACAGCCCTGGACACTAAGGCGCAATGTATCATGGCCTAACCTGCACATATTTGGATTGTGGGAGGAAACCAGAGCACCCGGAGGAAATTCCGCAGACAGAGGGAGAACCTGCAAACTCCGCACACACACAGTCACCCAAGGCCGCGATCGAACTCAGGTCCTTGGTGCTGTGAGGAAGCAGCGCTAAGCACTGTCGGACAATGCAGGAAAACACAAACAGCCTCTTCCCTCTCTCATATGTCTTATAAGTTGCCGATGCCTTCAGTGACCTCCAGCAAGGTTTGGACTTTAAACTAAGAGGATTAATGAGAGGATGACTGGCTCCGTTGTAGCAGATTTCCAGAACATTTTTGACAGGGAGAACTTTGCGTAGCACAATTTACGTTGACAGATTAACTAAGTTATAACTTTGAATGATTTCATAAAAATGGTCCAAATCTTCCAGTCTGTGGATCATCAGAGACTGGACTTGTGGCCAAAGATGTGTGTCAGGATCTTGCAGAAACCCTGACATACTGACCTTTGTGGAAATTGCCGGGAAGCTTCAACTTCCAATGGGAAATCCCATTGCTACTTGGGCCTCTACTCGAATATCTTTGACTCAGAGTTAGAGTTGGAGACTTAGTTCAGTTCAAGTGTACTTACCTGGATAGTTTCCCAAGAAAATGTTACACAGATTAAAACCTCGTCCTAGAGTAACTCCAGAACTGATTCCCATCCCGCCCACAAATACACACACTGACACCCCCCCCCCCCCCCCCGACATGGGGAGGCAGTGGTAATGTCTCTGGACCAGTAACCCAGCCACAAAGGGTGATGCTCTGGGGCCCAGGTTCAAATCCCACCAGGTGAAATTTGAATCAATAAAAAATCTGGAATTAAAAATCTAATGATGACCATTGTCGATTGTCATAAAAACCCATCTGGTTCACTAATGTCCTTTCCTTACCTGGTCCGGCCTACACGCGAATCCAGACCCACAGCAATGTGGCTGACTCTTACAAAATGGCCTCAGGGTTGGACAATAAATGCCGTCCCAGCCAGCGACACCCACCTCCCATGAACACATTTTTTTTTAAATGGCAACCCCCGACTTGACTAGCAACCTGACTACCCTTCTGAGCTCGCAACTACACAATCCATCCAATCACCCTTAGACTACACCCCCCCCCCCCCCCAAATCACCCTGGTTCCTTTCCGCAATCAACCAACTAAACCCTCGGTCAGATTGCCAATCTGATTACACTCTGCCCCACCCACTCATCCACCTCACCCACTGGCCTGTCTCCCCATCCTACCCAATTGCAAACTCACCCACTTGAGAACCTTACCAGCCCACCCACTGTTGTGTTTACATAGATTTACATAGAATTTACAGTGCAGAAGGAGGCCATTCGGCCCATCGAGCCCGCACCGGCTCTTGGAAAGAGCACTCTACCCAAGGTCAACACCTCCACCCTATCCCCATAACTCAGTAACCCCAACCAACACTAAGGGCAATTTGGGCACTAAGGGCAATTTATCATGGCCAATCCACCTAATCCGCACATCTTTGGACTGTGGGAGGAAACCAGAGCACCCGGAGGAAACCCACGCACACATGGGGAGGATGTGCTGACTCCGCACAGACAGCGACCCAAGCAGGAATTGAACCTGGGACCCTGGAGCTGTGAAGCGATTGTGCTATCCACAATGCTACCGTGCTATATGTTATGCTGCTTCGTGTAGCATAAGCTGCTTCCTTGATGTATGCTTTGACAAAGGATGCTCCAGACTATGAAATGAGTCCAACGTGTTTATTGAACTATTAGCACAGTTCTTAAATGAGTTTGACTCTCTGCTAATCTAGCTGCAGTAACCCAGTCAATCTTTACCAGCATGCTCTAAGCCACGTGCTGGGTGTGATGATGTTGATCAACCCTGATGTACTCTCCAGATGACTTTCTGTGGAAAGAGGCAGAGCATGTTTGCCCTGTCCTTTTATATGGGTCGTGTAGTGCCCCCTTGTGGTAATGCCACCTCTGGGTGTCCTGATTACTCATTGGTTGTGTCCTGTTGTAATGACCCATTGGCTGCATGTCATGACATCTCTGGTGCTCCCTCTAGTGGTTACACAGTTGTAGTTTATTTACATTAACCCCTAGTGTATATACAGAGATGTATATCACCACACCCACCTAACCACCCTACCCACCTACCCCCTTGTCCATTTGTTCATTCATTTACAGTGAACGTTTGAACTTCTTACATGTTAACAGCTCTTTTTACCTGTTGCAATATCCTTGCTTTGGCCACCAGGGGTGCTGCTTGTGATGTCCATTTTATCTCTCACCATACCCGCATTAACCTGGGCCTTTCAATAAAGGACAAAATCATCATGAAAGATGAAGCAAGAGAACAGCACCCTCAGCCCTCTCTGGAGATCTGGCATTTCAAGTCTTCCTTCATGAGATCGCCCAGTGATATATTGAGTAGAATTCCAAGGTATGGTGGGAGGGAAGAATTTTGTTGGGAAATGACCATTCAGACCAGTCTGAGGACCAACGTTACAGCTGAGGTCTGTTCAAAAGCAAGTCACTGAGGTGAACAAGGATTATGAGGGTCAGATCTTACCCGAAAAGGAAAATTGATTGGGACTCCCCTCTTTGAGGCTGTTAGCAGAAGTCAGGAAAATTCACATGCTGTCCCACCCGTCTTGGGGGGGGGGGGGGGGGGGGGGGGAAGTGCCGGTAAAGATGGGATCTTCATTGCCGGGGGGAGGGGGGGGGGGGGGCTGGAGTCAGGCCGGCCGATCTGGGGAAAAGTTTGGAGGCAGTCACAGGGGCTGGCAAGTGCAGAACCCAGCTGTTTGAAGGTCAATCTTGGTGCTGTGGGACCCTGTCCCAGTTGAAATGAAAACACAATGGCCCTCCAGCCCTCACCAGCCTCGCCCTCCAAATATTCCCAATGCCACACTAATGCAACATCATGTCCACATCCATCCCTATGGTCCCTCATGCCCTTACACCAAATCCTGCCCTTCCACCCAACCCCCATGGGCCCTCGAGACCCCATGCCAGGTTCCGCCCTTCCACCCATCCCTCCATGACCCCCCCCCCCCCATGCCAAGTTCTGCCTTTCTGTGCCCCAGATTTACAGCTGTTTGATTAACAGCTCAGGTCCCCTGATCTCTCTGTCAATTTCACAATGTTTATTGACACAGTGAAGTGATTTCAAGAGCTTGCGATTTTTGTGATTGATACTTTAAAGGGTCTGGATGAGCAACATTTTTAATTGCTGGTACTGAAATGGCTTACTTTTCAAAATAAGAGAAAGTTATGAATGAATGACTTTTCATAAAAGCTTATTTTTACACCTACCCTCTATACACTACAGCTTTCATTGATTGTAGACAATGTATAGTAGGCCAATGGGCATGGAGTAGCCATAGCTAGGCATAAGAAGCATGATCGGACATAGGAGGTGGGTAGAATGCAGAGTTTGGCATAGGGGGCAGGAGGAGGACCTTTTGAACTTATCTTTTAAAAGCTCCCCTCATGCGAAGAGGATTCAGGTCTCCTCTGAGGGACTATAAACATTACGTTTCACAAGATGGTCCAACATCATGAAAACTGCGGCGGAGTAGAACGTGCCAATCGTAGGCGCAGGGGGGCACTGAAGTGTGGCATCAACAGAAGGGACCAAATTTTCATTAATTTTAATTCATAGTACTTTTCTCTTATTTAAAAGTTTATCGGTTCTTCCCTTCTCAAAAGGGGGCCATTGTGAACTCTTAAAGTTGATGCCAGATTGGGAATTTACATCAAAGAATTTACATTTTCATCATGGGCGGCAAAATAACCAAGGGACTCTCTACCCCCTCCTGGTGGCCAGATGAGGAATGATGTTGGGGGATTTACTAATCGTTCACTCTGCCAATGGACTGCAGTGCAAGGTGTGAGGAGACAAGGGAGTTGGAAGAAAATAAATACTTCTTTAGAAAACGATTGAATAAATCATCACCACCAGACTGATTCATGGGAGGGCAGGTCTAATCTGTAAGGAAAGATTCAGTCAGTCTCTCTCTCTTTTCCTTTATTGTCAGAAGTAGGCTTCAAATGAAGTTACTGTGAAAAGCCCCTAGTCGCCACATTCCGGCGCCTGTTCGGGAAGGCTGTTACGGGAATTGAACTGTGCTGCTGGCCTGCTTGGTTAACAAGCACATCTTTCGGGATTTGTGGGAGGAAACCGGAGCGCTGGGAGGAAACCCACGCAGACACGGGGAGAATGTGCAGACTCCGCACAGACAGTGACCCAAGCGGGAATCGAACCTGGGACTCTGGCGTTGTGAAGCAATAGTGCTAACCACTGTACTACTGTGCCGCCTCGTTAGGATTGTATTCACTGGCGTTCAGAAGAATGAGGGGGGGGGAATCTCATAGAAACCTATAAAATACTAACAGGACTAGACAGGGCAGATGCAAGAAGGTATGTTCACGATGGTGGGGGAGTCCAGAACCAGAGGGTCACAGTCTGAGGATACGGGTCAGACCATTTAATACTGAGATGAGGAGAAATGTCTTCACCCAGAGAGTGGTGAGCCTGTGGAATTCGTTACCACAGGAAGCAGTTGAGTCCGAAACATTGTATGGTTTCAAGAAGCAGTGAGATGGGCAGCACGGTGGCGCAGTGGTTAGCACTGGTGCCTCACGGAGCTGAGGTCCCAGGTTCAATCCTGGCCCCGGATCACTGTCCGTATGGAGTTTGCACTTTCTCCCCGGGTCTGCTTGGGTCTCACCCTCACAGCCCAGTGGATTGGCCAGGCTCAATTGCCCCTTAATTGGAAAAAAAAATAATTGGGTAATCTAAATTTATTTAAAAAAAGAAAACAAAAAGAAGCAGTTCGATATAGCACTTCGGGCGAAGGGGATCAAAGGATATGGAGGGGAAGCGGGATCAGGTTATTATGTTGAATGATCGGATATGATCATAATAAATGGTGGAGCGGGCTTGAAGGGCCGTATTTTCTATGTTCTCCTATTTTTCTATGTTTCAATTTTTCTATTTTTATCATCTATTCTTACCTGATTGGATGTTTCTTTCCAATTGATTCTGTAAATCACTGTCAGAAAAAAAGTTACTTGTACAATCACGCAAATGAGCATTCCGGACCAGAAACCTGCAAAATAGTAACGGTGCAGTGAGTACGGAGACAAATGAAGTTGAGTTTTCCTTCCGCCTCTTTTCCTCTGTGGAATATCTCATCTTTATCAGATAGCTGGTGTCAGCCTGCACAGAGCGACTTGTCCCCATTTGGCCTCCGCACCCCTGGAATCCATAGTGAAGAGTTAAGAGAGGGGTCCCATGCCTGATTAGCATGTAACGATCTGTGTTGGAAATGATGTGGAGATGCCGGCGTTGGACTGGGGTGGGCACAGTAAGAAGTCTTACAACACCAGGTTAAAGTCCAGCAGGTTCATTTCAAATCACTAGCTTTCGGAGCACTGCT
Source organism: Scyliorhinus canicula (assembly GCF_902713615.1). Taxonomy (NCBI): domain Eukaryota; kingdom Metazoa; phylum Chordata; class Chondrichthyes; order Carcharhiniformes; family Scyliorhinidae; genus Scyliorhinus; species Scyliorhinus canicula. The sequence goes on along the minus strand of NC_052157.1, from coordinate 152,828,467 downwards.
CCTTCCTCAGGTGAATGAAGAGGTAGGTTCCAGAAACATATATATATATATATATATAGACAAAGTCAATGATGCAAGATGATACTTTGAATGCGAGCATTTGCAGGTAATTAAGTCTTTACAGATCCAGAGAGAAGGGTAATCCCAGGTTACAGAGGTGCGAATTGTCTCAAACTAGGACTGTTGGTAGGATTTTGCAAGCCCAGGCCAGATGGTGGGGGGTAAATATAATGCAACATGAATCCAAGGTCCCGGTTCAGGCCGTACTCTTGTGTGTGTAATTTGGCTATAAGTTTCTGTTCGACGGTTCTGCTTTGCCGCGAGTCCTTAAGACCGCTTTGGAGAACGTTTACCCGGAGATCAGAGGCTGAATGACTTCTTCCTGTGTTGGAAATGTACGTGTGTGAAAGTTGGACGAGACCCTTGACTCGTTTCAGCTGTGATAACTCACTTCCAACATCTATGGTTAGGTGAGAGGTGGCCATGAAATCAAGGTACCCTCTCTAATTGTTCAATTATCAATGTGTTAGCAACTGCATCCTTTGGCAATGACATTATTAAGCCAATTGCATTGTTAAAGGCAGGTGATGATCATTGGCAGAGCTAAACAGTTGGGTGTGGGGAAGTAGACTGTTACTGTGGGGGACATTGAAAAGAGCGCGAGGTAGAGACAGCCGGGACCTTGAAACAGCGCGAGAGGTAGACAGTCGGGACATTGAAAACAGCGCGAGAGGATAGACAGCAGGGGACATTGAAAACAGCGCGATAGGAGAACAGCCGGGACATTGGAAAACAGCGCGAGAGGAAGACAGCTCGGGACATTGAAAACAGCGCGAGAGGAGAGACAGCCGGGACATTGAAAAAGCGCGAGAGGTAAGACAGCCGGGACATTGAAAAGACGCGAGAGGAAGACAGCCGGACATTGAAAAGAGCGCGAGAGGAGACAGCCGGGACATTGAAAACAGCGCGAAGGAGACAGCCGGGACATTGAAAAGCGCGAGAGGAAGACAGCCGGGACATTGAAAACAGCGCGAGAGGTAGAGACAGCCGGGACATTGAAAACAGCGCGAGAGGAGAGACAGCCGGGACATTGAAAACAGCGCGAAGAGAGACAGCCGGGACATTGAAAACAGCGCGAGAGGTAAGACAGCCGGGACATTGAAGAACGCGAGAGGAGACAGCCGGGACATTGAAAACAGCGCGAGAGGAGAGACAGCCGGGACATTGAAAACAGCGCGAGAGGTAAGACAGCGGGACATTGAAAACAGCGCGAGAGGAGAGACAGCCGGGACATTGAAAACAGCGCGAGAGGTAAGACAGCCGGGACATTGAAAACAGCGCGAGAGGTAAGACAGCCGGGACATTGAAAACAGCGCGAGAGGAGAGACAGCCGGGACATTGAAAACAGCGCGAGAGGAGAGACAGCCGGGACATTGAAAACAGCGCGAGAGGAGAGACAGCCGGGACATTGAAAAGCGCGAGAGGAGAGACAGCCGGGACATTGAAAACAGCGCGAGAGGAAGACAGCCGGGACATTGAAAAGACGCGAGAGGAGACAGCCGGACATTGAAAACAGCGCGAGAGGAGAGACAGCCGGGACATTGAAAACAGCGCGAGAGGAGACAGCCGGGACATTGAAAAGAACGCGAGAGGAGAGACAGCCGGGACATTGAAAACGCGAGAGGAGAGACAGCCGGGACATTGAAAGAGCGCGAGAGGAAGACAGCCGGACATTGAAAAGAGCGCGAGAGGAAGACAGCCGGACATTGAAAACAGCGCGAGAGGAAGACAGCCGGACATTGAAACAGCGCGAGAGGAGAGACAGCCGGGACATTGAAAGAGCGCGAGAGGAAGACAGCCGGGACATTGAAAACAGCGAGGAGGGAGGGGACATCATGAAAGCGCGAGAGGTAAGACAGCCGGGACATTGAAAACAGCGCGAGAGGAGACACAGCGGGACATTGAAAACAGCCGAGAGGAGAGACAGCCGGGACATTGAAAACAGCGCGAGAGGAAGACAGCCGGGACATTGAAAACAGCGCGAGAGAGAGACAGCCGGACATTGAAAACAGCGCGAGAGGAGAGACAGCCGGGACATTGAAAACAGCGCGAGAGGAAGACAGCCGGGACATTGAAAACAGCGCGAGAGGAAGACAGCCGGGACATTGAAAACAGCGCGAGAGAGACAGCCGGGACATTGAAAACAGCGCGAGAGGTAAGACAGCCGGGACATTGAAAAGACGCGAGAGGAGAGACAGCCGGGACATTGAAAACAGCGCGAGAGGAGACAGCCGGGACATTGAAAAGCGCGAGAGGAGACAGCCGGGACATTGAAAACAGCGCGAGAGGAGACAGCCGGGACATTGAAAACAGCGCGAGAGGAAGACAGCCGGGACATTGAAAACAGCGCGAGAGGAGAGACAGCGGGACATTGAAAAGCGCGAGGAGAGACAGCCACATTGAAAACAGCGCGAGAGGAAGACAGCCGGGACATTGAAAAGACGCGAGAGGAGAGACAGCCGGGACATTGAAAAGAACGCGAGAGGAGAGACAGCCGGGACATTGAAAACAGCGCGAGAGGAGAGACAGCCGGGACATTGAAAAGCGCGAGAGGAGAGACAGCCGGGACATTGAAAACAGCGCGAGAGGTAAGACAGCCGGGACATTGAAAAGCGCGCGAGAGGAGACAGCGGGACATTGAAAAGCGCGAGAGGTAGACAGCCGGGACATTGAAAACAGCGCGAGAGGAGAGACAGCCGGGACATTGAAAACAGCGCGAGAGGAGAGACAGCCGGGACATTGAAAACAGCGCGAGAGGAGAGACAGCGGGACATTGAAAACAGCGGGAGAGGTAAGACAGCCGGGACATTGCAAACAGCGCGAGAGGTAAGACAGCCGGACATTGAAAAGAGCGCGAGAGGTAAGACAGTCGGGACATTGAAAAGCGCGAGAGGAGAGACAGCCGGGACATTGAAAAGAGCGCGAGAGGAGAGACAGCCGGGACATTGAAAAGCGCGAGAGGAGACAGCCGGGACATTGAAAAGAGCGGAGAAGACAGCCGGGACATTGAAAAGAGCGCGAGAGGAGAGACAGCCGGGACATTGAAAACAGCGCGAGAGGTAGACAGCGGACATTGAAAAGAGCGCGAGAGGAAGACAGCCGGGACATTGAAAACAGCGCGAGAGGTAAGACAGCCGGGACATTGAAAACAGCGCGAGAGGTAAGACAGCCGGGACATTGAAAACAGCGCGAGAGGAGAGACAGCCGGGACATTGAAAAGAGCGCGAGAGGAGAGACAGCCGGGACATTGAAAACAGCGCGAGAGGAGAGACAGTCGGGACATTGAAAAGCGCGAGAGGTAAGACAGCGGGACATTGAAAACAGCGCGAGAGGAAGACAGCCGGGACATTGAAAACAGCGCGAGAGGTAAGACAGCCGGGACATTGAAAACAGCGCGAGAGGAGAGACAGCCGGACATTGAAAAGCGCGAGAGGAGAGACAGCCGGGACATTGAAAACAGCGCGAGAGGAGAGACAGCCGGGACATTGAAACAGCGCGAGAGAGACAGCCGGGACATTGAAAACAGCGCGAGAGGAGAGACAGCCGGGACATTGAAAACAGCGCGAGAGGTGAGACAGCCGGGACATTGAAAACAGCGCGAGAGGGAAGACAGCCACATTGAAAACAGCGCGAGAGGTAAGACAGCCACATTGAAAACAGCGCGAGAGGAGAGACAGCCGGGACATTGAAACAGCGCGAGAGGAGAGACAGCCGGGACATTGAAAACAGCGCGAGAGGAGAGACAGCCGGGACATTGAAAACAGCGCGAGAGGAGACAGCCGGGACATTGAAAACAGCGCGAGAGGAGAGACAGCCACATTGAAAAGCGCGAGAGGTAGACAGCCGGGACATTGAAAACAGCGCGAGAGGAAGACAGCCGGGACATTGAAAACAGCGCGAGAGGAGACAGCCGGACATTGAAACAGCGCGAGAGGAAGACAGCCGGGACATTGAAAACAGCGCGAGAGGTAAGACAGCCGGGACATTGAAAACAGCGCGAGAGGAGACAGCCGGGACATTGAAAACAGCGCGAGAGGAGAGACAGCCGGGACATTGAAACAGCGCGAGAGGAGAGACAGCCGGGACATTGAAAACAGCCGAGAGGAGAGACAGCCGGGACATTGAAAACAGCGCGAGAGGTAAGACAGCCGGGACATTGAAAAGCGCGAGAGGAGAGACAGCCGGGACATTGAAAACAGCGCGAGGAGAGACAGCCGGGACATTGAAAACAGCGCGAGAGGAAGACAGCCGGGACATTGAAAACAGCGCGAGAGGAGAGACAGCCGGGACATTGAAAACAGCGCGAGAGGTAAGACAGCGGGACATTGAAAACAGCGCGAGAGGTAGACAGCCGGGACATTGAAAACAGCGCGAGAGGAGAGACAGCCGGGACATTGAAAACAGCGCGAGAGGAGAGACAGCCGGGACATTGAAAACGCGAGAGGAGAGACAGCCGGGACATTGAAAACAGCGCGAGAGGAAGACAGCCGGGACATTGAAAACAGCGCGAGGAGAGACAGCCGGACATTGAAAACAGCGCGAGAGGTAAGACAGCCGGGACATTGAAAACAGCGCGAGAGGTAAGACAGCGGGACATTGAAAACAGCGCGAGAGGAGAGACAGCGGGACATTGAAAACAGCGCGAGAGGAAGACAGCGGGACATTGAAAACAGCGCGAGAGGAGAGACAGCCGGGACATTGAAAACAGCGCGAGAGGAGAGACAGCCGGGACATTGAAAACAGCGCGAGAGGTAAGACAGCCGGGACATTGAAAACAGCGCGAGAGGAGAGACAGCCGGACATTGAAAACAGCGCGAGAGGAGAGACAGCCAGGACATTGAAAAGCGCGAGAGTAAGACAGCCGGGACATTGAAAAGCGCGAGAGGAGACAGCCGGGACATTGAAAACAGCGCGAGAGGAGAGACAGCCGGGACATTGAAAACGCGAGAGGAGACAGCCGGGACATTGAAACAGCGCGAGAGGAGAGACAGCCGGGACATTGAAAACAGCGCGAGAGAAGACAGCCGGACATTGAAAACAGCGCGAGAGGAAGACAGCCGGGACATTGAAAAGACGCGAGAGGAGAGACAGCCGGGACATTGAAAACAGCGCGAGAGGTAAGACAGCCGGGACATTGAAAAGCGCGAGAGGAGGACGCCGGGACATTGAAAAGCGCGAGAGGAGACAGCCGGGACATTGAAAACAGCGCGAGAGGTAGACAGCCGGGACATTGAAAACAGCGCGAGAGGAAGACAGCGGGACATTGAAAACAGCGCGAGAGGAGAGACAGCCGGGACATTGAAAAGAGCGCGAGAGGAAGACAGCGGGACATTGAAAAGCGCGAGAGAGAGACAGCCGGACATTGAAACAGCGCGAGAGGAGACAGGGGACATTGAAAACAGCGCGAGAGGAAGACAGCCGGGACATTGAAAACAGCGCGAGAGGAGAGACAGCGGGACATTGAAAACAGCGCGAGAGGAAGACAGCCGGGACATTGAAAACAGCGCGAGAGAGACAGCCGGGACATTGAAAAGAGCGCGAGAGGTAAGACAGTCGGGACATTGAAAACAGCGCGAGAGGAGAGACAGCCGGGACATTGAAAACAGCGCGAGAGGAGAGACAGCCGGGACATTGAAAAGAGCGCGAGAGGAGAGACAGCCGGGACATTGAAAAGAGCGGGAGAGGTAAGACAGCCGGGACATTGAAAAGAGCGCGAGAGGTAAGACAGCCGGGACATTGAAAACGCGAGAGGTAAGACAGTCGGACATTGAAAAGAGCGCGAGAGGAAGACAGCCGGGACATTGAAAACAGTAGCGAGAGGAGAGACAGCGGGACATTGAAAACAGCGCGAGAGGTAAGACAGCCGGGACATTGAAAACAGCGCGAGAGGTAAGACAGCCGGGACATTGAAAACAGCGCGAGAGGAGAGACAGCCGGGACATTGAAAACAGCGCGAGAGGAGAGACAGCCGGGACATTGAAAACAGCGCGAGAGGTAAGACAGCTGGGACATTGAAAACAGCGCGAGAGGTAAGACAGCCGGGACATTGAAAACAGCGCGAGAGGAGAGACAGCCAGGGACATTGAAAACAGCGCGAGAGGAGAGACAGCCGGGACATTGAAAAGAGCGCGAGAGGGAGAGACAGCCGGGACATTGAAAAGAGCGCGAGAGGTAGAGACAGCTCGGGACATTGAAAACAGCGCGAGGAGGTAAGACAGCCGGGACATTGAAAACAGCGCGAGAGGTAGAGACAGCCGGGACATTGAAAACAGCGCGAGAGGAGAGACAGCCGGGACATTGAAAACAGCGCGAAGGAGGTAAGACAGCCGGGGACATTGAAAACAGCGCGAGAGGTAGACAGCGGGACATTGAAAACAGACGCTAGAGGAGAGACAGCCGGACATTGAAAACAGCGCGAGAGGAGAGCAGCCGGGACATTGAAAACAGAAGCGCGAGAGGTAGACAGCGGGACATTGAAAACAGCGGGAGAGGAGAGGACCCGTGACATTGAAAAACAGCGCGAGAGGATAGACAGCCGGGACATTGAAAACAGCGCGAGAGAAGACAGCCGGGACATTGAAAAACAGCGCGAGAGGAGAGACAGCCGGGAACATTGAAAACAGCGCGGAGGAGAGACAGCCGGACAATTGAAAAGAGCGCGAGAGGTAAGACAGCTGGACATTGAAAAACAGCGCGAGAGGTAGAACAGCGGGACATTGAAAACAGCGCGAGAGGTAGAGACAGTCCGGGACTTGAAAACAAGCGGGAGAGGTAGAGACAGCCGGGACTTGAAAAGAGCGCGAGAGGAGAGACAGCCGGACATTGAAACAGCGCGAGAGGTAAGACAGCCGGGACATTGAAAACAGCGCGAGAGTAAGACAGCCGGGACATTGAAAACAGCGCGAGAGGTAAGACAGCCGGGAACATTGAAAACAGCGCGAGAGGAAGACAGCCGAGACATTGAAAACAGCGCTGAGAGGTAGAGACAGCCTGGGACATTTAAAAAGCGCGAGAGGAGAGACAGCCGGGACATTGAAAAAGAGGCGAGAGGTAAGACAGCCGGGACATTGAAAACAGCGCGAGAGAGAGACAGCCGGGACATTGAAAAGAGCGCGAGAGGAAGACAGCCGGGACATTGAAAACAGCGCGAGAGGTAAGACAGCCGGGACATTGAAACAGCGCGAGAGGAGAGAGACAGCGGACATTGAAAACAGCGCGAGAGGATAGACAGCCGGGACATTGAAAACAGCGCGAGAGGGAGAGACAGCCGGGACATTGAAAACAGCGCGAGAGGTAAGACAGCTGGGACATTGTAAAAGAGCGCGAGAGGAGAGACAGCCGGGACATTGAAAACAGCGCGAGAGGTAAGACAGTCCGGGACATTGAAAACAGCGCGAGAGGTAAGACAGCCGGGACATTGAAAACAGCGCGAGAGGTAAGACAGCCGGGACATTGAAAACAGCGCGAGAGGAGAGACAGCCGGGACATTGAAAACAGCGCGAGAGGAGAGACAGCCGGGACATTGAAAACAGCGCGAGAGGTAAGACAGCCGGGACATTGAAACAGCGCGAGAGGAGAGACAGCCGGGACATTGAAACAGCGCGAGAGGAGAGACAGCCGGGACATTGAAAACAGCGCGAGAGGAGAGACAGCCGGGACATTGAAAACAGCGCGAGAGGAGAGACAGCCGGGACATTGAAAAGAGCGCGAGAGGTAAGACAGCCGGGACATTGAAAACAGCGCGAGAGGAGAGACAGCCGGGACATTGAAAACAGCGCGAGAGGAGAGACAGCCGGGACATTGAAAACAGCGCGAGAGGAGAGACAGCCGGGACATTGAAAAGAGCGCGAGAGGTAAGACAGCTGGGACATTGAAAACAGCGCGAGAGGTAAGACAGCCGGGACATTGAAAACAGCGCGAGAGGAGAGACAGCCGGGACATTGAAAAACAGCGCGGAGAGGAGAGACAGCCGGGACATGAAAACAGCGCGAGAGGAGAGACAGCCGGGACATTGAAAACAGCGCGAGAGAGAGACAGCCGGGACATTGAAAAGAGCGCGAGAGGTAAGACAGCCGGGACATTGAAAACAGCGCGAGAGGTAGAGACAGTCGGACATTGAAAACAGCGCGAGAGGAGAGACAGCGGGACATGAAAACAGCGCGAGAGGAGAGACAGCCGGGACATTGAAAAGAGCGCGAGAGGTAAGACAGCCGGGACATTGAAAACAGCGCGAGAGGAGAGACAGCCGGGACATTGAAAACAGCGCGAGAGGAGAGACAGCCGGGACATTGAAAAGAGCGCGAGAGGTAAGACAGCCGGGACATTGAAAACAGCGTGAGAGGTAAGACAGTCGGGACATTGAAAACAGCGCGAGAGGAGAGACAGCCGGGACATTGAAAAGAGCGCGAGAGGTAAGACAGCTGGGACATTGAAAACAGCGCGAGAGGTAAGACAGCCGGGACATTGAAAACAGCGCGAGAGGGAGAGACAGCCAGGACTTTGAAAACAGCGCGAGAGGTAAGACAGCCGGGACATTGAAAAGAGCGCGAGAGGTAAGACAGTCGGGACATTGAAAACAGCGTGAGAGGTAAGACAGTCGGGACATTGAAAACAGCGCGATAGGAGAGACAGCCGGGACATTGAAAACAGCGCGAGAGGTAAGACAGTCGGGACATTGAAAACAGCGCGAGAGGAGAGACAGCCGGGACATTGAAACAGCGCGAGAGGTAAGACAGTCGGGACTTTGAAAACAGCGCGAGAGGAGAGACAGCCGGGACATTGAAAACAGCGCGAGAGGAGAGACAGCCGGGACATTGAAAACAGCGCGATAGGAGAGACAGCTGGGACATTGAAAACAGCGCGAGAGGTAAGACAGCCGGGACATTGAAAAGAGCGCGAGAGGTAAGACAGTCGGGACATTGAAAAGAGCGGGAGGGGACACATTGAGAGCGGCGGGGTGCCAGCGGGAGCAAAGATAATATAAGGCGGGAACCGGAAGTACGGCCCGCGGACTTCTGGGAAGGATTTTCTCCTAGCCAATAAATTGTGGTGGAGAGGATACCCGAGACACTACACGTGTAGTGTCTCCCACCCGGCCTCCTCCTCTAACCTAATAATAAGACCCATTGGGGTGAGCAGGTAAGTGCTATATTATATTATTATTTTTTTTATTTGTTTTATATTTGTTTACTAGAACTTGGTTGAAATTAAGTGGGATGGCAGGGAAGGTAGTGCAATGTTCCTCCTGCAGGATGTTTGAGGTGAGGGATGCCGTTAGTGTCCCTGCTGATTTTACCTGCAGGAAGTGCAGCCAGCCCCAGCTCCTACAAGACCGGGTTATGGTACTGGAGCTGGAGTTGGATGAACTTCGGATCATTCGGGAGGCAGAGGTGGTCATAGATAGGAGCTTCAGGGAAGTAGTTACACCAAAGACTGGAGATGGATGGGTAACTGTAAGAGGGACTGGGAAGAAGCAGACAGTACAGGGACCCCCTGCGGTCGTTCCCCTGAGTAACAAGTATACCGTTTTGGATACTTGTGGGGGGGGGGGGACTTACCAGGGGTAAGCCATGGGGTGCGGGACTCTAGCACGGAGTCTGTCCCTGTTGCTCAGAAGGGAAGGGGGGAGAGGAGCAGAGCATTAGTAATTGGGGACTCAATAGTCAGGGGCACAGATAGGAGATTTTGTGGGAGCGAGAGAGACTCACGTTTGGTATGTTGCCTCCCAGGTGCAAGGGTAAGTGATGTCTCGGATCGTGTTTTTCGGGTCCTTAAGGGGGAGGGGGAGCAGCCCCAAGTCGTAGTCCACATTGGCACTAACGACATAGGTAGGAAAGGGGACAAGGATGTCAGGCAGGCCTTTAGGGAGCTAGGATGGAAGCTCAGAGCGAGAACAAACAGAGTTGTTATCTCTGGGTTGTTGCCCGTGCCACGTGATAGTGAGACGAGGAATAGGGAGAGAGAGCAATTAAACACGTGGCTACAGGGATGGTGCAGGCGGGAGGGATTCAGATTTCTGGATAACTGGGGCTCTTTCTGGGGAAGGTGGGACCTCTATAGACAGGATGGTCTACATCTGAACCTAAGGGGCACCAATATCCTGGGGGGGAGATTTGTTAGTACTCTTTGGGGGGTTTAAACTAATTCAGCAGGGGCATGGGAACCTGGATTGTAGTTTTGGGGTGCGAGAGATTGAGAGTAGAGAGCTCAGGAGCACAGATTTGACTTCGCAGGAGGGCGGCAGTGTTCAGGTAGGTGGTTTGAAGTGTGTCTACTTCAATGCCAGGAGTATACGAAATAAGGTAGGGGAACTGGCAGCATGGGTTGGTACCTGGGACTTCGATGTTGTGGCCATTTCAGAGACATGGATAGAGCAGGGACAGGAATGGTTGTTGCAGGTTCCGGGGTTTAGGTGCTTTAGTAAAGTCAGAGAAGGGGGCAAAAGAGGGGGAGGTGTGGCGCTGCTAGTCAAGGACAGTATTACGGTGGCAGAAAGGGTGCAAGATGGGGACTCTTCTTCCGAGGTAGTATGGGCTGAGGTTAGAAACAGGAAAGGAGAGGTCACCCTGCTGGGAGTTTTCTATAGGCCACCTAATAGTTCTAGAGATGTAGAGGAAAGGATGGCGAAGATGATTCTGGAAAAGAGCGAAAGTAACAGGGCAGTTGTTATGGGAGACTTTAACTTTCCTAATATTGACTGGAAAAGATATAGTTCGAGTACATTGGATGGGTCGTTCTTTGTACAATGTGTGCAGGAGGGTTTTCTGACACAATATGTTGACAGGCCAACAAGAGGTGAGGCCACTTTGGATTTGGTTTTGGGTAATGAACCAGGCCAGGTGTTAGATCTGGAGGTAAGTGAACACTTTGGAGACAGTGACCACAATTCGGTGACCTTTACATTAGTGATGGAAAGGGATAAGTATACCCTGCAGGGCAAGAGTTATAGCTGGGGAAGGGCAATTATGATGCCATTAGACATGACTTAGGATGTGTAGGTTGGAGAAGTAGGCTGCAAGGGTTGGGCACACTGGATATGTGGAGCTTGTTCAAGGAACAGCTATTGCGTGTTCTTGATCAGTACGTACCAGTCAGACAGGGAGGAAAGGGTAGAGCGAGGGAACCGTGGTTTACCAAAGAAGTGGAATCTCTTGTTAAGAGGAAAAAGGAGGCCTATGTGAAGATGAGGCGTGAAGTTTCAGTTGGGGCGCTTGATAGTTACAGGGAAGCGAGGAAGGATCTAAAGAGAGAGCTAAGACGAGCAAGGAGGGGACATGAGAAGTCTTTGGCAGGTAGGATCAAGGAAAACCCAAAAGCTTTCTATAGGTATGTCAGGAATAAAAGAATGACTAGGGTAAGAGTAGGGCCAGTCAAGGACAGTGGTGGGAAGTTGTGTGTGGAGGCTGAGGAGATAAGCGAGATACTAAATGAATACTTTTTGTCAGTATTCACTCAGGAAAAAGATAATATTGTGGAGGAGAATGCTGAGACCCAGGCTATTAGAATAGATGGCATTGAGGTGAGTAGGGAAGAAGTGTTGGCAATTCTGGACAAGGTGAAAATAGATAAGTCCCCGGGGCCTGATGGGATTTATCCTAGGATTCTCTGGGAAGCCAGGGAAGAGATTGCTGAGCCTTTGGCTTTGATTTTTAGGTCATCATTGGCTACAGGAATAGTGCCAGAGGACTGGAGGATAGCAAATGTGGTCCCTTTGTTCAAGAAGGGGAGTAGAGATAACCCCGGTAACTATAGGCCGGTGAGCCTAACATCTGTGGTGGGTAAAGTCTTGGAGAGGATTATAAAAGATACGATTTATAATCATCTAGATAGGAATAATATGATTAGGGATAGTCAGCATGGTTTTGTGAAGGGTAGGTCATGCCTCACAAACCTTATCGAGTTCTTTGAGAAGGTGACTGAACAGGTAGACGAGGGTAAAGCAGTTGATGTGGTGTATATGGATTTCAGTAAAGCGTTTGATAAGGTTCCCCACGGTCGGCTATTGCAGAAAATACGGAGGCTGGGGATTGAGGGTGATTTAGAGATGTGGATCAGAAATTGGCTAGTTGAAAGAAGACAGAGAGTGGTGGTTGATGGGAAATGTTCAGAATGGAGTTCAGTTACGAGTGGCGTACCACAAGGATCTGTTCTGGGGCCGTTGCTGTTTGTCATTTTTATAAATGACCTAGAGGAGGGAGCAGAAGGATGGGTAAGTAAATTTGCAGACGACACTAAAGTCGGTGGAGTTGTAGACAGTGCGGAAGGATGTTGCAGGTTACAGAGGGACATAGATAAGCTACGGAGCTGGGCTGAGAGGTGGCAAATGGAGTTTAATGTGGAGAAGTGTGAGGTGATTCACTTTGGAAAGAATAACAGGAATGCGGAATATTTGGCTAATGGTAAAATTCTTGGTAGTGTGGATGAGCAGAGGGATCTCGGTGTCCATGTACATAGATCCCTGAAAGTTACCACCCAGGTTGATAGGGTCGTGAAGAAGGCCTATGGTGTGTTGGCCTTTATTGGTAGAGGGATTGAGTTCCGGAGCCATGAGGTCATGTTGCAGTTGTACAAAACTCTAGTACGGCCGCATTTGGAGTATTGCGTACAGTTCTGGTCGCCTCATTATAGGAAGGACGTGGAAGCTTTGGAACGGGTGCAGAGGAGATTTACCAGGATGTTGCCTGGTATGGAGGGAAAATCTTATGAGGAAAGGCTGATGGACTTGAGGTTGTTTTCGTTAGAGAGAAGAAGGTTAAGAGGTGACCTAATAGAGGCATACAAAATGATCAGAGGGTTAGATAGGGTGGACAGCGAGAGCCTTCTCCCGCGGATGGAGGTGGCTATCACGAGGGGACATAGCCTTAAATTGAGGGGTAATAGATATAGGACAGAGGTCAGAGGTGGGTTTTTTACGCAAAGAGTGGTGAGGCCGTGGAATGCCCTACCTGCAACAGTAGTGAACTCGCCAACATTGAGGGCATTTAAAAGTTTATTGGATAAGCATATGGATGATAAGGGCATAGTGTAGGTTAGATGGCCTTTAGTTTTTTTTCCATGTCGGTTAAACATTGAGGGCCGAAGGGCCTGTACTGCGCTGTATCGTTCTATGTTCTATGTTCTGAGAATAAACGTCAAGCTTCAGACTCATTGCTTCACCATATACAATTATTGGTGAACTAGTTTTAATGGACACGGGCTGTAAGATTACAGAGGGCTGGTTAAACCCTAAAGACAGCACTTCCATCTGATTGGATCCTCCAGTACTGATCGGGAGATGGAATGAACGCCTCCGCACTTCAAAGAAAATGGATGGTGGGTGATAATTGCCAATAAAGGGGAAAAAATTTAAATTCCTACCAAAGGCACCAAGTTTGGCAGCAAACATCAGTGCGATTCCAATGGGGAACCCAGTGAGGTAATATCCCACCAGGTTACCGATCGCCCCCAGTTTCTGCTTGCCAGCTCCTCTCAGCACTCCACCGCTTACACTCTGTAGAGTAGACAAACAGAATATATTACAGAGATTACACAACAACTTGCTGTGGTTTGCACCAAAACCTAGTGTCTTAACAGGTCCTCCAATAATTCAGAGTCAGTGGATTACACTTTGAAAAAAATGAAATGAAAATCGCTTATTGTCACGAGTAGGCTTCAATGAAGTTACTGTGAAAAGCCCCTAGTCGCCACATTCCGGCCGCTGTCCGGGGAGGCTGGTACGGGAATCGAACCGTGCTGCTGGCCTGCCTCGGTCTGCTTTCAAAGCCAGCGATTTAGCCCAGTGTGCTAAACCAGCTCCTGTGGGCTGGTCACCGGTGTTAAGTTGGGAATAGCTCGCGTGGTCAAATCACTTTCTTGGACTGTTGACAGTAAAGGACATTAAGATAATATAAAACAGGACAAGAGGCATGTGCAGGATGGACACAGGTATAGATCACTTGTTTCTGCAGGTGAAAACTTCTGGGTAAAATTGGATTGCATCGGTAACAAAGTGAGAAATGAAAGTCCAGGTGTGATGTCAGGAAGTGTGACCAATAGAATCCGACAGCTGTGTGGCTGTGAGTAAGAATTTATTGATATGATACAGATCATTTAAAATAAAAGAGTTAACAGTTAACAATAGTGAACAACTGAGATGCCATGTATAAGCTTGCTGCAAGACCGCGTGTGTGCAGGTTTTTGTCACCAACTTTGATTTCAAGGCCTGTATTTATTGAGACATTCCCTAACTGCAGGAGAAGTCAAAATTCCAGGTTTCGGGGTAGGGAAAGGGGATTGTACTTTGGAATGCTGCCTACGGTGACTGACGTCTTGGGAAATTAGACTATGATCCCAGGTTGCTAAAGGGGTGAACGTTTTTTGATTTTAAAATTTTTTTTCTCTTCTTTTAGGAAATTTAGTGGACCCAATTAATTTTTTTCCAATTAAGGGGCAATTTAACGTGGCCAATTAACCTACTGTGCACAATTTTGGGTTGTGGAGGTGAGACCCACGCAGATACGGGGAGAATGTGCAAACTCCTCACGGACAGTGACCCAGAGCCGGGATCAAACCTGGGACCTCAAAGAACAAAGAACAAAGAAAAGTACAGCATAGGAACAGGCCCTTTGGCTCTCCAAGCCTGTGCTGACCATGCTGCCCGTCTAAACTAAAATCTTCTCACTTCCGGGGACCGTAACCCTCTATCCCTCTATTCCCATCCTATTCATGTATTTGTCAAGATGCCCCTGAAATGTCACTATCGTCCCTGCTTCCACCACCTCCTCTGGCAGCGAGTTCCAGGCACCCACTACCTCGTACATCTCCTCTAAACCTTGCTTCTCGCACCTTAAACCTATGCCCCCTAGTAATTGACCCCTCTACCCTGGGAAAAAGTCTCTGATTATCCACTCTGTCTATGTCCCTCATAATTTTGTAGACCTCTATCAGGTCGCCCCTTAATCTCCGCCGTTCCAGTGAGAACAAACCAAGTTTATTCAACCTCTCCTCATAGCTAATGCCCTCCATACCAGGCAACATCCATACCAGGTAAATCTCTTCTGCACCCTCTCTAAAGCCTCCACATCCTTCTGTTACTGTGGCGACCAGAATTGAATACTATACTCCAAGTGTGGCCTAACTAAGTTCTATACAGCTGCAACATGACTTGCCAATTTTTATACTCAATGCCCCGGCCAATGAAGGCAAGCATGCCGTATGCCTTCTTGACTACATTCCCCACCTGTGTTGCCCCTTTCAGTGACCTGTGGACCTGTACACCTAGATCTCTCTGACTGTCAATACGCATGAGGGTTCTACCATTCACTGTATATTCCCTACCTGCATTAGACCTTCCAAAATGCATTACCTCACATTTGTCCAGATTAAACTCCATCTGCCATCTCCTCGCCCAAGTCTCCAAACAATCTAAATCTTGCTGTATCCTCTGACAGTCCTTATCGCTATCCGCAATTCCACCAACATTTGTGTCATCTACAAACTTATTAATCAGACCAGTTCATTTTCAAAGAAGAACAAAGAACAAAGAAAAGTTACAGCACAGGAACAAGCCCTTCGGCCCTCCAAGCCTGCACCAATCCAGATCCTCTATCTAAAACTGTTGCCTATTTTCTAAGGAACAAAGAAATTCCTCCAAATCATTTATATGTACTACGAACAGCAAAAGTCCCAGCACTGATCCCTGCGGAACACCACTAGTCACAGCCCTCCAATTAGAAAAGCACATTTCCATTGCTACTCTCTGCCTTCTATGGCCGAGCCAGTTCTGTATCCACCTTGCCAGCCCACCCCTGATTCCGTGTGATTTCACCTTTTGTACCAGTCTGCCATGATGGACCTTGTCAAAGGCCTTACTGAAGTCCATATAGACAACATCCACTGCCCTACCTGCATCAATCATCTTTGTGACCTCCTTGAAAAACTCTATCTAGTTAGTGAGACACGACTTCCCCTTCAAAAAACTGTGCTGCCTCTCGCTAATACGTCCATTTGCTTCCAAATGGGAGTAGATCCTGTCTCGAAGAATTCTCTCCAGTAATTTCCCTACCACTGACATAAGGCTCACCAGCCTGTAGTTTCCCTGGATTATCCTTGCTACCCTTCTTAAACAAAGGAACAACATTGGCTATTCTCCAGTCCTCTGGGGCATCACCTGAAGACAGTGAGGATCCAAAGATTTCTGTCAAGGCCTCAGCAATTTCCTCTCTAGCCTCCTTCAGTATTCTGGGGTAGATCCCACCAGGCCCTGGGGACTTACCTACCTTAATATTTTTCAAGACGCCCAACACCTCGTCTTTTTGGATCTCAATGTGACCCAGGCTATCTACACACCCTTCTCCAGACTCAACATCCACCAATTCCTTCTCTTTGGTGAATACTGATGCAAAGTATTCATTTAGTCCCTCAGCCATTTCCTCTGGCTCCACACATAGATCCCCTCACCTGTTCTTCAGTGGGCCAACCCTTTCCCTGGCTACCCTCTTGCTTTTTATGTATGTGTAAAAAGCCTTGGGATTTTCCTTAACCCTATTTGCCAATGACTTTTCGTGACCCCTTTTAGCCCTCCTGACTCCTTGCTTAAGTTCCTTCCTACTTTCCTTATATTCCACACAGGCTTTGTCTGTTCTCAGCCTTCGAGCCCTGACAAATGCCTCCTTTTTCTTTTTGACGAGGCCTACAATATCTCCCGTTATTCAAGGTTCCCGAAATTTGCCTTATTTATCCTTCTTCCGCACAGGAACATGCCGGTCCTGAATTCCTTTCAACTGACATTTGAAAATCTCCCACATGTCAGATGTTGATTTACCCTCAAACATCCGCCCCCAATCTAGGTTCTTCAGTTCCTGTCTAATATTGTTATAATTAGCCTTCCCCCAATTTAGTACATTCACCCTAGGACCACTCTTATCCTTGTCCATCAGCACTTTAAAACTTACTGAATTGTGGTCACTGTTCCTGAAATGCTCCCCTACTGAAACTTCTACCACCTGGCCGGGCTCATTCCCCAATACCAGGTCCAGTATAGCCCCTTCCCTAGTTGGACTATCAACTTATTGTTTTAAGAAGCCCTCCTGGATGCTCCTTACAAACTCTGCCCCGTTCATGCCCCTAGCACTAAGTGAGTCCCAGTCAATATTGGGGAAGTTAAAGTCTCCCATCACAACAACCCTGTTGCTTTTGCTCCTTTCCAAAATCTGTCTACCTATCTGCTCCTCTATCTCCCGCTGGCTGTTGGGTGGCCTGTAGTAAACCCCCAACATTGTGACTGCACCCTTCTTATTCCTGATCTCTACCCATATAGCCTCGCTGCCCGCTGATGTGTCCTCCCGTAGTACAGCTGTGATATTCTCCCTAATCAGTCGCGCAACTCCACCACCCCTTTGACATCCCCCTCTGTCCCGCCTGAAACATCTAAATCCTGGAACGTTTAACTGCCAATCCTGTCCTTCCCTGAACCAGGTCTCTGTAATGGCAATAACATCATAGTTCCAAGTACTAATCCAAGCTCTAAGTTCATCTGCCTTATCTGTTATACTTCCTGCATTAAAACATATGCACTTCAGGCCACCAGTCCCGCTGTTTTCAGCAACATCTCCCTGTCTGCGCTTCCTCAGAGCCATACTGGCCCTATTCCCTAGTTCTCCCTCAATGTTTTCACCTTCTGACCTATTGCTCCGGTACCCACCCCCCTGCCACTTCCGGTACCCGCCTCGGTGCCACGAAGCAGCAAGTCTAACCATTGTGCCATTGTTCCGGCCCAAAGAGATGAAAGTTGATTCGAGGAAAAAAATAAAAAGTTCACAGAGTTTCAGCAAGAGGTTAAAGGCAGGATATCTATGTGTGTGTCAGGTGTGTATACATTTGTGAAGCTAAGGGTGGAGTAAAGGAGTATTGCGTCACCGTCAAACTTTCCGTGTTTAATAAATGTCGTTTCTCTTGTTGCTAAAATTAGTTAGCGGTCCTGTGACTCTGTTCCTCACTGTCTTATGAGCTCGGGTTCCAGTCCATTCCATTCTTCCCACCGCTCTATAAGACCAACTGGGATTGGAACATAGAAAACAGGTGCAGGTGGAGGCCAATCGGCCCATCAAGCCTGCTCCGCCATTCATTATGATCATGGCTGATCATCCAATTCAGTAACCTGTTCCCGCTTGCTCCCCATATCCCTTTAGCCACAAGAGCCATAAGTAACTCCTTCTTGAAAACATACACTGTCTTGACCACAACTGCTTTCTTTGGGAGAGAATTCCACAGGCTCACCACTGTCTGGGTGAAGACATTTCTCCTCATCTTAGTCCTAAATGGTCCACCCCCATAATCACAGACCGTGACTTCTGGGCCGGGATTCTCCCCTACCCGGGGGGGCGGGGGGTCCCGGCGTAGCGGAGTGGCGCCAACCACTCCGGCGTCAGGCCTCCCCAAAGGTGCGGAATGCTCCGCACCTTCGGGGGCTAGGTCCGTGCCGGAGTGGTTGGCGCCACGCCGACTGGTGCCAAAACTGGCGCCAACGGCCTTTGACGCCCGCCCCCCGACGTCGGGGCTGGCCGAAAGGCCTTCGCCGGTTCGCGCATGCGCCGGTGCGTCAGTGGCCGCTGACGTCACCACCGGCGCATGCGTGGTAGGGGTGTTCTCTTCCGCCTCTGCTATGGTGGAGGCCGTGGCAGCGGCGGAAGAAAAAGAGTGCCCCCACGGCACTGGCCCGCCCGCCGATCGGTGGGCCCCGATCGCGGGCCAGGCCACCGTGGGGGCACCCCTCTGGGTCCGATCGCCCCGCGCCCCCCCCAGGACCCCGTGGGCCCGCTCACGCCGCCAATCCCACCGCCACCAGAGGTGGTTGAAACCACGGCAGCGGGATTGGCCTATCAGCGGCGGGACTTCAGCCCATCACGGGCCAGAGAATCGCCGCGGGGGGCCCGCCGATCGGCACGGCGCGATTCCCACCCCCGCCAATTCCCGGGTGGTGGAGAATTCCGGCCACGGCGGGGGCGGGATTTCCGCTGGCCCCGGGCGATTCTCCGACCCTGCGGGGGGGTCAGAGAATTTTGCCCATGGTTCTGGGCTCCCCCGCCATCGTGAACATCCTTCCTGTATCTACCCTCTCCAGACCTGTTCATATTTTATAGGCTTCCATGAGATCACCCTTCATTCTTCTGAACTCCAGTGAATATAATCCTAACTGACTCAATCTCTCCTCATGTGTCAGCCCGCCAGTCCAGGAAACAGTCTGGTAAACATTCGCTGTACCCTCTTGGTTAACCTTTATATACGTTCATCTGAAACTAAATCTGGTCAGTTGTCAAAAGCCATGATAACAATTATTCACCTGTCGCAATGTGATGACACTGATAACACTGCAATAATAATGCACAAATAATAAAATACTCACCGCTATGGAATCAAACAAATGAGCAATAATGCAGATTGGAAATATTTCTGCAGCTAACTGAACAAGTTCACTGGAAAGTGAAAAAAAGGGACATTAGACAGGTTTCACGTGATTTTGAATCCATTTTGTAAATGTGTCTTGTTGAGCTTGTGCGCTTGTCGGAGGTGTTCCTTCACTAACTTGTCATTGGTGAAGATATAGCCCAACACGTCTTTTAATGATCCAAGTAAGATAGAATTTACTAAGGAGAAAAACCCTGGGGGAAAGAAAAAGAGTAAAATATGAGGTACTCTCGTTAAATAGTCCAGTTGAAGTTCCAAGTAACATTTTATTTAAGGACGTTACTGTTCACTGCTTCTGTTTACCCTCCCTTGTCCCATCAGATGACATCCCCCCCCCCCCCCCCCCCCCCCCCCCCCCGCTGTACTGGGTCAGCTCCCTGTCTGGGTACAGTCTGATGGACCCTTGCCCCTAACCAAACCATTCCCGTGATCTGCTCCAGGATATCTCTCCCTGCTGAAGATTAGCCGGTGAATGTGACCACCATTTGACTGTGGTGTTGGGTTATCACTGTTGGGTCTGATCTGGTCTTAACCATCAGGAACTGCTTCCGTGACCAACCTTCCTCTCACTGATTCAGATTGCGGGGGCCAATCATAGAACAGTAACTGGCATCCTAGCTAACACGGCACAGATCAAGCACCAAACATGGGATCGCAATATATAGATGAAATGTAAAATAAAGCCCAGCATATGTGGAGGAAGAAACAGAGTTAGTGGGCAATATTTTCTCAGTTGAGGAGAAGTGGGTCAAATTCGGATCATGTGACCAAAGGTGGCGTGGTAGCACAGTGGTTAGCACTGTTGTGCCACAGCGCCAGGATCCCGGGTTCGATTCCCGGCTTGGGTCACTGTCTGTGCGGAGCCTGCACGTTCTCACCCTGCCTGCGTGGGTTTCCTCCGGCTGCTCCGGTTTCCTCCCACAAGTCCCGAAAGATGCGCTGTTAGGTGAATTGGACATTCTGAATTCTCCCTCCGTGTACCCGAACAGGCTGCCAGAATGTGGCGACTAGGGGATTTTCACAGTAACTTCATTGCAGTGTTAATGTAAGCCTACTTGTGACTCTAATAAAGGTTATTATAATGGGCCATGGTGCGACATTGTCAGAGATCTTCTCTTCCTGAACAAATTAATATAAGCAATATACTATGGATGTGGGGGGTTGGCAGGGGGTTGGGGGAAGGACTGCCACTACTCTTTGCAGAAGAAAGTTCTTCTGCCACATATCTTGAATCTTATGTCCCCTGGTTCTGGAATTCTCCACCAAGGGAAACTATTTTATTCTGTCCACTCTTTCTTTTCCCCTCACCTCTTCCCAACTTCTGGCTCACAGACAGGGACACTATCCACGTGCCAAAAGACCTCCACAAAGAATGCATTGCAAGTTCTTCAATAAAAGTAAATATAGTTTAAAACCATAGCCGAAGTGCCTTGTAGAACCATAAAGCCATTGAACCATTGTGTGTAGGCATGAGACCAGGACAGAATCAGTCTCAACTGAGATTACGGCATCAATTACTGCCCAGGCTCATACCCAAAGAATGTCCACTTGGGAAGGCTATGGATACTGTGAACACTTAAGGAGCTGTGTCTGAATGAGGAGCCAAGAGAACATTGGAGAGATTGTGAGGGCTCCATAATTCGAAAAATCACAGGTTTAGTCAGTGAGTTTAAACTGTTGGACTCACCAATGCAGCACAGAGCAACTTTAGCAGAGTTGACAGCCTGCTCTGGGTCATTGGCTCCCAGAGCGTTACCCACATGAACAGTTGCAGCCACACTGTATCCCAGAGGAACCTACAGGACAAAAAATTATCAATAATTACTTGCACTTCATTTTCCATTTCCTTCCCCCTATTTAATCTGTTGCTGATGGTAACTGCCCCATGAAATATAGCTGTGGTTGGAGTTATCGGCAAGCAGGTCAGGAATGTCAGAGGTCCACTGTCTCCTTTGTTGCCTGACCTCAGTTGGGAAGTGGTTGGTTTAACAATTAACCTCATTAACCCCCACCCCTTTCATCACCCTCCGGGTTTCTGAAAGGAATAAAAATCAGTTGGAGTTTCTGTTCCTAATTACTAACTGTTAATGGTCTTGCAATATGTGTCTTCAGCCATGCATTGGAGGCTTCCAGTCGTTAATAAAGAGTTTTATTGATGAAAGACAAAGGCAGTGAAGTAACAGGCACAGAACATGATACAACAGGTCTTAACACGTCTGTGTCCTGTTCCCAGGACTCCGTGCAAACTCCCCATTGGCCGGGGTGCATGCGCTCCTGTATGATTGGCCCCAAGCTGGTCACATGGTCCATGGAGCCCACACCCTTAAAGGAGGTGCGCTCTCACTCAATATTTCCAATAAATGACTGCCAAATGGGTGCAGGGCCTGTCCTGGTTGTGGCGCTGTTCTTTTCATCTTTGCATCCCACCTTCAAACCACCTTGTGAAACTCAATATAATCCCTCCATGGCTACCTCTGTTCTTCACCCTTACAACCAACCAAGAACTCTGTGCACCTTCACTTCTGACCTCTTTTGAATCGTCCAAGTGTATCACACCAACACTGCCGGTCATTACTTCAGTTGCCTTGGCTCTAATCTCTGCAATTCCCTCCCCGTACCGTGTGGGAAAGCCAACAGTTCAATTTGGCTGACACAATTTATTCCGCACATGAGGAGGCAGAGGTGGAAAGCAGCATCACAGTATAATATTGCAGTTTACTTTCGATACCAAGTTGAGATGCATGGCAAATAGAGAGAGGATACAGGAGATTGCAACGAGTGTAGGCAGGTTACCCGAGTGGGCAGGTAGATGGCAAATGAAGGTTAATGAGGGCAAAACTGGTAGCTGTACATTTTGAAACAAACATCAGGGAAAGGATATGTAATCAGATTGTTAACGCACGAGAGAACCAGAGACGTACAGAGTCTGGATAAATAGGTTTTAAAGTGTGGGAGCACATGAGAAATGACTGGAGAAAAACAAATGAGAATTTTTTAACAGCGACATATTGAACGTTAATTGATGTGGAAATTGGTTGGGTCACAACTAAAATATTGCATCCACCTGAAACATTGAATTAAAATTGAGATTTTCATTCCTGGAACAGAAAGGTTAGAGGAGAATCAGACCAAGGATTCTAAAAGTATGAAATGCCTTGAGACACTGGATGATGCAAATCCCTTGTTTCCAGTAACAATGAGGTGTGACTCATGATGAACCTTCCAAGAAGCGTTTTCAAAGGAAATGGTTATGAGAACAGAAGATACTGCTGAGGGAGAGACCATCACCTGAATCGGAATGGAATTGTGTAAGTATTAGAAAAACAACATCAAACCATGTGACAAAATGAGATGAGAGAAGATAGTTCCAGTTGTAGCATGGTAGCCTTGTGGATAGCACAATTGCTTCACAGCTGCAGGGTTCCGGGTTCAATTCCGGCTTGGGTCACTGTCTGTGTGGAGTCTGCACATTCTCCCCGTGTCTCCGTGGGTTTCCTCCGGGTGCTCCGGTTTCCTCCCACAGTCCAAAGATGTGCAGGTTAGGTGGATTGGCCATGATAAATTGCCCTTAGTGTCCAAAATTGCCCTTAGTGTTGGGTGGGGTTACTGGTTTATGGGGATAAGGTGGAGGTGTTGACCTTGGGTAGGGTGCTCTTTCCAAGAGCTGGTGCAGACTCGATGGGACGAATGGCCTCCTTCTGCACTGTAAATTCTATGATATCTATGAAGAGCTAACTAGCTCACAAATGGGCTGAATGGCCTCTTTCTATGCTTGAGTTTGAATGATCCTTTAAAGGTCTGATTAACAACTTAACAAATTGATTTGTAGTATTATTGCAGGGACATTTCGATTGCACGCCTGAGTTGTAAAGGGCCCGATCACATAGAACGGATGAATCCATTATTGTAAGTGCAGTGAAATAAGGAAAGATACAGGGGCAGGTTTAGCTCGGTTGGCTGGTCAGCTGGTTTGTGATGCAGAGCGAGGCCAGCAGTGCGGGTTCAATTCCTGCATTGGCTGAGGTTATTCATGAAGACCCCGTCTTCTCAACCCTGCCCCATGCCTGAGGGGTGGTGATCCTCCGGTTAAATCAACACCAATCAGCTCTCCCCCTCAAAGGGGAAAGCAGCCGATGGTCACCTGGCAACTTTACTTTAAAATGAGGAGAATATTTCATGTCATGTATGTGATGATATGCATAAACAATCATGTATATAACGATGTAAATGACTCCTGACCAGAAGCAAGTCTGTGCCTCGAGGAGTTGGGAGATAGTCGTGTTAGTGGATTGTCATACTTGCAGTAGCTCTTGGATCATGAAAATCGCTTATTGTCACAAGTAGGCTTCAAATGAAGTTACTGTGAAAAGCCCCTAGTCGCCACAGTCCGGTGCCTGTTTGGGGAGGCTGGTACAGGAATTGAACCGTGCTGCTGGCCTGCCTTGGTCTGCTTTCAAAGCCAGCGATTTAGCCCAGTGTGCTAATTTATCAGTATTAGCAGTTTGTAATAGATCTCTCATCGTTACCTCAACCACGCATTTATTTTATAATAAAACACTTTAACTAGTCAAGAACTAGACGTTTGATTTTGCATCATTCCTATTGGCCAAGCAGCAGAACATAACAATGTAATGTTCTTGGTGTTGAGACTAAAACTTTGCTCCCTTGTTGAGTTAAAATCGCTATGCCTCTGTAAACATGCATTAAGCAGGCAGTACTATATTTGAAACTACAGAAACTAGCCTTACCATGTAAGCCACTGTTACAATCATATAAAGAATAGAGTGTGCTCCAAGTTGAACTTCACTGATTGACCCTGTGAACAGGAAGGGAACAAACAGGAAATTAAAAGCAAACTAATATTAATAGAGAAAAATACACTTTGTGAAATTAACTTTTAATAAAGCCCAAACCAATTTTGTGTTCTTTAATGTTGTTGGAGAAGGGCAGGAGTTGCCAACCTCTGATAGCCCTCCCCTCAACTTTCTCCTCTCCTGGGACCTGCATGTGAGAGGGTGGGGAGCTGCCAGGGTTCCAGCTCTCTGCCAGTGTCGCTGTGAAGTCACTTCCAGGCTGCAATAAGAATGATCTGACAATGGCTTTCCCTCCAGTATCCTCCACCCAGCCCCCGGGGAGCGTTGTTTGATCTCCAAGCTGTTACTCCCAAGGGCAGTCTACACGTGAGTTCTTTAGTCCACCAAATTATAGCATTAATCCTTTAGGTGCCACATGCTAAAATAAATAATTTAGTTAATCATAGAACCCTACAGTGCAGAAGGAGGCTATTCGGCCCATCTAGTTAGCACTGACCCTCTGAAAGAGCACCCTACGTAGATCTACTCCCCCGCCCTGTCCCCATAACCCCGAAAATCCCACCTAAGCTTTGGACACTCAGCGGCAATTTATCACGGCCAATCCACCGAACCTGCACATCGTTGGACTATGGCAGGAAACTGGAGTACCCGGAGGAAACCCACGCAGACATGGGGAGAACATGCAGACTCTGCACAGTCACAGGCAACAGTGCTGACCACTGTGTTATTTCTGTCGGTTTATGTATGTGGATTTGTAACCCATTGTCAACGTCACTGTTATAAGAGGGTAAGGATGTCCTTGCTTGACTCCCTCGAGTCAATCCTGTTAAGTAATGGATTAAGAGACATTCCAATTAGTTGCCTCATTTATGTCAAGTGTCCAATAATTGACATTGATGTGTAAAGGGGCTTCAGGTGGCCTTTGTGTCAGGTGATGTGATGAGAGAGTTTTGTGCAGAGTCTGTTGAAGTGAAATAAAGATGTTTGTGAAAAGGAGCAGAATATTTGACTCTTGATACAACAGCAGCTAAACGTCTAACAAACCCATTTGCTTTACATTTTGTTAGCTGACACCAGTCGCCGTCTCATCCACTTCCCAAAAGTGAAAGGAGTGTTTTTCCTTGCCCCGGGGGGGTGGTTTATTTACCTAGAAGCAGAATTCCAATTTGATACGGCCACCATTCAGCACACACCATGCACAGGCTAGGAATCGCCAATCGTAGAAAGTTTCCCCACTCCTGCAGGCAGTCAGTTGACCATCCTACACAGCAAAAAAAAAATGGAGTTACAAGTTATAGAAAGTATTGGGGAAGCACATGAGGAGCAAGGAAGGTAGGAGAGACAGACAAAAACATCTATATGAACCAGCTCACTGCAGCTTGCACACTGGCCCCTGGGGGTTTCTCTGGCTGCTTCTGTCATGGAATGTGTCTACGTTAGGGGTGATCTTGTAATCTGTGGGAAACAGCACTCACAGAAAGCATTGCTCTGCTGGCTGGCCCAAGTTATGTGAGGATACATTTGCCTGAGATGTCTGTACTGGTTGCTCTTGAGTACCCTTGTCTAGACAGACAAAAATATTGCTATTCATGCAAGCATCCATAGGAATATGACATAGTATGTTTTGGCAGAAGGAGGCCATTTGGCCCATCGAGTCTGCACCAGCCCTTCGAAAGGGCACCCAACTTTTTTTTACAAATTTAGAGTACCCAATTCATTTTTTTCCAATTAAGGGGCAATTTAGTGTGGCCAATCCTATCCGGCTGCATCACAGCTTGGTATGACAACTGCTCGGCCCAAGATCGCAACTGCAGAGTGCGGTGAACTCAGCCCGACGCATCACACTAGCTTGCCACCCCCACATTGATTCTGTGTACACCTCCCGCTGCCTCCGGAAGGCAGACAGCATTGTCAGAGACCCCCTCCCACCCAGGCATTGCCTTCTTCCACACCCTTCCATCAGGCAGAAGATACAGAAGTCTGAAGACCCGAACATCCAGACATAGGAACAGCTTCTTCCCCACAGCTACATGACTCCTCAACGACTCCCCCCTTGGACTGATCTGTTCCCTGTAAGAACACTATTCACGACGCCCTATGCTGCTCTTGCTCATGTATTTGCTTTGTTTGGCCCCTTGTTCTCACTATAATCAATCACTGTTTGTCGATGTACCATTTGTCATTGTACTCTGTTGATTATTCTTTTTGTCTGCAATGTATGTACTGTGTACGTTCCCTTGGCCGCAGAAAAATACTTTCCACTGTACTTCAGTACATGTGACAATAAATCAAATCAAATCAATCCACCTAGCCTGCACATCTTTGGGTTGTGGGGGGTCAAACTCCACATGGACAGTTCTGAGGCGGGAATTGAACCCGGGTCCCTGGAGCTGTGAGGTAACAGTGCTAACCACTGTGTCACCATGCCACATGATTCATTGATGTCCGGCAGGAACTTAGGAACAGGAAGGCAGGAAGGATGGAAATGGAGGTGGATTTACATTTAATGTGGCCCTGTGCTCAGCTTCTTTTCTGAAGCCCACCAACCCGGAACCTGAAAACAGAAGCCCACCCCAGTAACACTCTCTCTACCCCCACCACCCTCACGGACACTCTCTCCACCCACCTTTGATGGTGCAGTGGGAAATTCTGAGGTGAAGGAGCTGGAAGAAAATGTGTTGGCCATATAATTTCTCAATATCATATTACGTTGTTTTTCTATGCATTAATCATTTGAGTCCACAAACGTCAGTCAAAGTATGCTTCTTAATTTAAAAATATTAGCTCCGGTTGGCATTTAATTTTGGTCCATGGATCATTAATCTTTAGTATGGCTAGAATTTCACTATGCAAATGCTTAATTATGCAAATCAAGCCTATTAGAATTTTACTTACTAGCTATGAAACAAAACTGGATGAATAGAGTTAATATACAAATCAGCCATAATGACAGAGCACACACAAAGTACTGGGCAGCACGGTAGCATGGTGGTTAGCATAAATGCTTCACAGCTCCAGGGTCCCAGGTTCAGTTCCCGGCTTGGGTCACTGTCTGTGCGGAGTCTGCACGTCCTTCCCGTGTGTGCGTGGGTTTCCTCCGGGTGCTCCGGTTTCCCCCCACAGTCCAAAGATGTGCGGGTTAGGTGGATTGGCCATGCTAAATTGCCCGTAGTGTCCTAAAAAGTAAGGTATGGGGGGGGGGGGGGGTTGTTGGGTTACGGGTATAGGGTGGATACGTGGGTTTGAGTAGGGTGATCATTGCTCGGCACAACATCGAGGGCCGAAGGGCCTGTTCTGTGCTGTACTGTTCTATGACTGAGTGGACTACTCCTGTTCCTAAGTTCCTGGTAGATATCAATGAATGATGCTTGGCACATTTGTGCATGCGTTCCGGAATCTAGCCCTTTCAACAGTCAATTCAAAGTAATCCAGATCTCAAAAAACTATTAGTCAGCTAAATTAATGGTTTATACAGTACCTTTATGATTTTCCACAGCATTCTAAGTTGAATATTACCAGGCCCAGCAACCTGATCAATTTTCAGTGCCTCAAACCAAGCTAAGGCCATTTATGCATTTACACCCGAGGAGTCAATATCTAAAGCATTTCTACCTACCACTGTATAATCTTCAATACTGAAAATGGACAATCACAGATTCCCCCCAGCCATGCTAGATACCACCTTCAAGAGATGGAGGCGGGATGGGGACACATTGACGGTCAGGGACATCTACATAGGGCAAGACTGGACAAACTGACGAGGAAGTGGAAACTAGCAAAAGGACAGGAATTGACACATCTTCAAATAAAGCACTTCCTCCGCAAAGAGACAGTGGGGTACCCCGGGGCCCCAGAAAGCACACTACTAGAGGACCTGATAGGCACAAGCAGCGAGAAGGGGGGGGCTATGTGTGAAAATATACGGACAGCTACTGGACAGAGCCCGAACACCACTGGATGGGACCAGACAAAAATGGGAGGGTGAACTGGGGACAGAGGTAGGATGGGGACTCTGGAGCAAAGCATTGAGCAGGGTGAGCCCACTTCCTCCTGCGCAAGGCTTAGCCTAATGCAACTCACAAGAGAAGAGGAAGGGTGCTGAAGGGCTAAAGTGGGGGTCCTGTTTTCAAGGGCCGGTGCAGACTCGATGGGCCGAATGGCCTCCTTCTGCACTGTAAATTCTAAGATTCTGTAGAACATAGAACATTGTGTTTCTCTCTCCGGTGAGCTGGCGCACACCACTGCTGTAGGCCACAATGGCAATGGCGGCTGCCCCTTGAAAACTTGCAACAGTCAGCTTCGTCACAATGCCAGGATCGGCACACTCCTGAAAGAGCTGGACCACTTCTTGGATGCAAATGGGTCTCCCATACACACATACCCGAATTAACTCTCTTACTCCCACACACACACACAGATGGCAATGAGCCGTTTTCTACTGGGGTGATTGGGGGGGGGGGGGGAGAGATGGGGGGGGTGAAGGAGAGGTATGGGGTGAGGCAGGTATGGTGGTGGGAGCTGAGGAGAAGGTGGTTGGAGTCAAGAGTGTTAAATGCCTGAAATCCCACTTCCCACTGCCTGGGGAAGGGATTTACAGTTGCGCACCTCGAATTCCACCCCACCCATGTGACCCGTGTCCCGCTCGCACTTTCTCAGATTCACATTCCTGAATGCTGGACACCATCCCCCACTGTGCTCCCATCAGACACTCAGGGCTGGGTTCTCCCCCCCCCCCCCCCCATTCCCCAACCCGGGGTTCCATACTGACGTCCTCGCAGGGCAGAAGCTCGGCCACAGGCATACCGTTCTGAATGAGTGAATGGCTCCATGGGGCCTGTGCGGAACTGAGAGACACAGCAGATCAGACGAGCCCAGCCCTCTCACATTTACTCGGAAGAGACTTTCGAATTGTGGCCGTGTTTACAATTTCTGTCTCTACCCGAATGATTATGAAAAACATCAATCAGAGGGCTCGCGTTTTGCAGCCCCCCCCCCCCCCCCCAAACCTCGGTGTTTATTCCCTGTGCTAGGGCACAGTGTGTTTCATTGTAAATCCATTAGCACCGTGGTTAGCACTGTTGTTTCACAGCGCCAGGGTCCCAGGTTCGATTCCCTGCTTGGGTCACTGTCTGTGGGGAGTCTGCACGTTCTCCCCGTGTCTGCGTGGGTTTCCTCCGGGTGCTCCGGTTTCCTCCCACAAGTCCCGAAAGACGTGCTTGTTATGTGAATTGGACATTCTGAATTCTCCCTCTGTGTACCCGAACAGGCGCCGGAATGTGGCGACTAGGGGCCTTTCACAGTAACTTCATTGCAGTGTTAATGTAAGCCTACTTGTGACAATAAAGATTATTATGATTATTATTATTATAAATCCGCCCTTGGTAGGAAATACAGCAATAAATGAGGGCCCTCAAAAGAAGTTGGTGTTTTACACAGAGAGGGGACTGAATAAGACTGTCCAATATTTCTTTCCGTGAATTTCACTAGAATGGGGAATTGGATACTACAGTATTTTCATTTCACAACATTGCCCAAGGTGTGAATGACCCCCTCTGAAACCTACCTGGCCAGGTGTTAACGTGCAGCTTTTTCCATCGAATGTATCCAAACAGGAGAATAGCCTGACAGTACTGAGAGATAACATTGGCAGCGGCCGAGCCTCTGAGAAATATCAAATTGTCACATTAAAGATGGTTTCAAATGAAGACAGTGTCATCATTCAGCGAAAATGTCATTCATCAGACCTTTTGAAAATGTTAATGGTGTTTTCTACTTACTCCACTCCCAGTGTCAACACATAGAGGAAGAGATAATTGATTCCAGCATTGATGATGTTGGCTATGAAGCCAGTGACAATCTGGGGCATGGTGATCCCCTGGGAACAAAACGATAAAGTCATTGCTGGAATTACTCTTCAATAAACCAACATGGTGCATAGCATGGTGCCTGGATAGAGGGAAGATGGAGTACAACTGCTCCCCCAATGTCCATGTTTGGAGTAGAACGTCCACCCGATCTAAGATCCTTTTATCCTCACTTGCATCAGGTGCTTTGTTGGAACTTAAGTTTGTAGAATTGGACAACATTCCCGCGTTTGCAGTTAGCTCATCAAATTCATAGTCCCTGTGTTCCAGGGAGCCACTCCATCTCTCACTGCGCTTCCCCAGGGAGCCACTCCATCTCTCACTGCGCTTCCCCAGGGAGCCATTCCATCTCTCACTGCGCTTCCCCAGGGAGCCATTCCATCTCTCACTGTGCTTCCCCAGGGAGCCATTCCATCTCTCACTGCGCTTCCCCAGGGAGCCATTCCATCTCTCACTGCGCTTCCCCATGGAGCCATTCCATCTCTCACTGCGCTTCCCCAGGGAGCCATTCCATCTCTCACTGCGCTTCCCCAGGGAGCCATTCCATCTCTCACTGCGCTTCCCCAGGGAGCCATTCCATCTCTCACTGTGCGTCCCCAGGGAGCCATTCCATCTCTCACTGCGCTTCCCCAGGGAGCCATTCCATCTCTCACTGCGCTTCCCCAGGGAGCCATTCCATCTCTCACTGCGCTTCCCCAGGGAGCCATTCCATCTCTCACTGCGCTTCCCCAGGGAGCCATTCCATCTCTCACTGCGCTTCCCCAGGGAGCCATTCCATCTCTCACTGCGCTTCCCCAGGGAGCCATTCCATCTCTCACTGCGCTTCCCCAGGGAGCCATTCCATCTCTCACTGCGCTTCCCCAGGGAGCCATTCCATCTCTCACTGCGCTTCCCCAGGGAGCCATTCCATCTCTCACTGCGCTTCCCCAGGGAGCCATTCCATCTCTCACTGCGCTTCCCCAGGGAGCCATTCCATCTCTCACTGCGCTTCCCCAGGGAGCCATTCCATCTCTCACTGCGCTTCCCCAGGGAGCCATTCCATCTCTCACTGCGCTTCCCCAGGGAGCCATTCCATCTCTCACTGCGCTTCCCCAGGGAGCCATTCCATCTCTCACTGCGCTTCCCCAGGGAGCCATTCCATCTCTCACTGCGCTTCCCCAGGGAGCCATTCCATCTCTCACTGCGCTTCCCCAGGGAGCCATTCCATCTCTCACTGCGCTTCCCCAGGGAGCCATTCCATCTCTCACTGCGCTTCCCCAGGGAGCCATTCCATCTCTCACTGCGCTTCCCCAGGGAGCCATTCCATCTCTCACTGCGCTTCCCCAGGGAGCCATTCCATCTCTCACTGCACTTCCCCAGGGAGCCATTCCATCTCTCACTGCGCTTCCCCAGGGAGCCATTCCATCTCTCACTGCGCTTCTCCATGGAGCCATTCCATCTCTCACTGCGCTTCCCCAGGGAGCCATTCCATCTCTCACTGCGCTTCCCCAGGGAGCCATTCCATCTCTCACTGCGCTTCCCCAGGGAGCCATTCCATCTCTCACTGTGCTTCCCCAGGGAGCCATTCCATCTCTCACTGCGCTTCCCCCAGAGTGCAGGAGATTTGAATTCACTGGTTTGTTCAAGAGCCTGCTGTCTCTGCGTTAAGTGAATCATTCAGCCAGTGCCCTCGATATGCTGCTATTCCACACTCTGAGCTGGGCTCAACAACGGAGCAATAGATAAGCAAAGAAAGGCAAGGGATCCTCCTTCGATAACTGGCTCCCAAATGGATGTGTGCACAGATCCAGTGGTATCAACTCTGAGTATACCCGGAGAGTAACGTACTGTCATGAAAAACAAAATGGCAAAGCGGGTCGCCTGCTCAGTGCCGAAGCCACCTGATTTTATCGTTTTGGTTTCAATGGCGTGAAAACTGGGTGACATTTGCATTGATGATCGAATCCACTCGCTTACTGTCCAGGTTGTGAAGGTGGAAATGATCCCTATGGGCTGAGAAACTGGTTCTGTTTCTTTACTTACAAGGAATAGTTGAGGTGAATAAAACAGACCCAATTCATGGGAAGCTAAAAAAAAATGCACGAGGGAGAAAGAAATAGAAAGAGGTCGAGCGGTATTCGACAGACAAAGGTTAGTCTGCTTTTGGGTGTGTTTGGGGAGGGAGGGGGGTGTTTCTCAGAGGCTGCAGCCTTGAGAATCGTCCCGCTATTCAACAGCACTTTGCCATTTCTTTTAGCCTCGGGGAGTTCCTTCCGGCCGAGGCCGCACTCAGAGAGTTTCCAGCCAGAGGACTGATTTTGCCAGCAGGAATGGCTGCTCGCAGATGGGAGACACCATTTGGATCGGCAGGCCTGATCTCCCCCCCCCCCCCCCCCCCCCCCCGCTTTATTGTCCCTTCCCACCCACCCCCTCCCAATGGGTAAGGCCCTCCCCGGCCCAAACCCTGACACTGCGAACCTGCAACCTGGGTGGCATTGCCAGACTGCCAAGACGACACTGCCAGTGTTCCAGGCTGGCAGGGCCAAGGTGCCAGGAGGAGTGCCAGGGTACTACCCTGCCCTGTCCCCAATCACCCCGGGGGATCTCTAATGGCCATGGGAGAGCCACCGAGATGCCATCACGTTTGTGACGACCAGCAGGAAAGGGCGCCCTGGCGAGCTATCGCCTGTTCAGCCACCCAGCGAGGGTGTGATCCAGATCGTGCCAGGCAGAGCGGGTCAGGTGACTTGCAATTGGCCTAGCACCCGGCCGTGGAGGCCTATTTGGGGCTCTCCCATCAGTCAACCGGCCCACCCGAGTCCACACCGAGCACCAAGCGCAACACAATTGCTGAATCGTGCCCATGCTGTATCAGGTTAGAGAAAGGATGGTGGGAGGGAGCTCATTTGGAGCATAAAACCTCAGCCAGGATCTATTGGGCCTAATGCCTGTGTTGTAAATCGGATACAAGTAAACTTGTAAACTTTCTAAACTAGCTTCTGAATTGTTTCGATTCATTTTCCTGAATGCAGTTGGCCATTGAAATATCCCTACTGAAATAATTATTGAATTTAATTCACACGCCATCACTCAGGGACTTTACCTGACTCTGAAGGTATCGGATCTCTAAGTCATAAAGAAACGCTGCCTAAGAAAGAATATTGACAATAATTAGTAGCAGACAGTGTATCAATCACTAGTGAAATAGAAAAGAAAGTTACATTCAGGCATTCTCCTCAAGTTTCAGGCAGACGCGTGTTGGGATTCCGTTTGGAATTATTGAGTATCTGCTTCACAGGTTCTAAGGTCCACGCTTTAGTTGCCGAGAAATCGCAAAGACCGAGCTCTGCCTGACCGTGTCAGTCAGGAGTCACACTTCCTTCTGAGTCAGATGGTGTGTGTTCATGTCCCATCCCAAAGCAGTGCCTGACACTCCCGTTTCAGGATCGAGGGAACGGCTGCATTGTTGGAGGTGCCAACTTTCAGATAAGATGTTAAAGCGAGGTGCCATCTGCTCCATTAGCTGGGTGTAAATAATCCCAGGGCAGTGATAGGCAAGTTCACTCGAGTGTCCTGGCCAACATTCATCCCTCAATCAACTCGATTAAGAAACCACACAGGGCGGAATCTGACGAAGTGCCAGAGTCAGACCAAAATCCGGCGTGTAGCTCTCCAGTTGCCCAGTTTTCTCTCCTAATATTGAGCCACTTGAAAGAAAAGAAGCAAAAATGAGTGGCGTGGTTTATGTCGTCACTCTGGCAGGGCGGGGCCTGATAGAGCTGGCAACCGGCCTCACAGATACTGGGGCTCGATCGTTAGAGGACGCCTCGATCAGCACTGCAAACTAACGGTTCCCAGCCCCTGCCGTGGAAGTACCGGGGGGCTCGACCCTGCCCACGGCAATCATCGCTAGCATTTCCCACCCCCCCTGCCCCCACCACACAGTGGAAGTATCACCATCACTCAGATTGGCACTATGCCTAGATATGTCCCATCGTGGGCGTGAACCCTGTTGCGTCGCTGACGAAGGACGGGAAATGCGGGAAACGCGATTCCTCCGGAAAGAATCGTGTTTCCCGATTCTCTCTGGATTTTCCGCCCACGTCGCCAATCGTGTGCATGGCTGGTCCGGGCTCACAATCACCCCAATAACCTTGTCACTTATCAAATTGCTGTTGGCGAGAGCTTGTAATGCCCAGATTGACTGTTTATTTATTTATTTATTATTACAAAAGTTGTAAAACCTCACTGTCAGCAAAATGCTTTGACATGTTCTGATGTCTGAGGTGCGATAGAAATTCATGTTTTTCTTCCTTTGTTTTATCTAGATTTAAGGAGCTTCCCAAATGGCTCAGTTGAAAAGTATATCAACCAGGAAGGCTGAGGTTTGGAGGGGACCACGGAAGACACATGGAACATTGTTTTAATTAGGACACGGCTGTTCAAACCGATAAATGTAAGAACAAAGTGTTATTTACAAACGGTATATTTACACTCCCCGTTAGACCCCTGCTGGGTCTTCACTGCTTGGTGCCTTGCTGGCCGACATGGCTCGCTGTAGGGTGGGTGGGTGAAAGACTATACGTAAGCGGCCACAATCAGAGTCCAGCGCTGGATCCTCGCAGACGCTACGGCGGGGACCACCTTGTCCTCACGGAAGATGCTGAGCAATGGCTTGTGATCGGTGATGATAAAACAATGGCGAATGTAGACGTATTGGTGAAATCACTTTACACCAAGTACGACCGCCAGGCCCTCCTTTTCGATCTGGGCATATTTTCCTTCAGCCGCAGCCAGCGTCTGGGAGACAGAAGTGATCAGAGGGTCACTGCTGTCGTCCATTCTATGGTACATAACTGCCCCAATGCCATAGGGCGAAGCATCGCGCATGACGTACACCGGTTTAGAAGAGTCAAACTGTGTCAATACTCCTGAAGAAGACAATCGCAGCTTCACCTCGCTAAAGGCCGAATCCTGGACCCAATCCCAAGGTTGGCGCTTTTTCAACAGCAAGCGGAGTGGGGCAAATTTGGGAGCCAAATCCGGAATAAAGCCCATAATCATAGTATCATAGAATTTAGGAGGCCATTCAGCCCATCGAGTCTGCACCGGCTCTCGGAAAGAGCACCCTACCCAAGGTCAACACCTCCACCCTATCCCCATAACCCAGTAACCCCACCCAACACTAAGGGCAATTTTGGACACTAAGGGCAATTTATCATGGCCAATCCACCTAACCTGCACATCTTTGGACTGTGGGAGGAAATCGGAGTACCCGGAGGAAACCCACGCACACACGGGGAGGATGTGCAGACTCCGCACAGACAGTGACCCAAGCCGGAATCGAACCTGGGACCCTGGAGCTGTGAAGCGATTGTGCTATCCACAATGCTACCGTGCTGCCCATAATGATTCACTAATCCATGAAAAGAGCGAAGTTCCGTGACGTCTCATGGAGCGGCGCCATTCTGATCACCCGCACCTTCTCAGCAACCGGGTGCAGGTCATCCCGGTCCACCTGATATCCTAAATATCCTAAATACCACTCCTTCTGCATGAAACATGCCTTTTGTGCAGCGCAGGTGGACCCCATATTCGGAAAACCGTTTCAACACCGCCTCAAGGTTTCGCAAATGTACATGTTCTGTTGCCCCTGTGACTAACATATCGTCGAAGTAAATCGCAACACGCGGAAATCCAGGCAGGATGTTTTCCATGATGCGCAGAAAGACTGCGTACGCCAAGGAGAAGCCGAATGTACTCATCCAGTCCCTTGTGCGTTTAATGGTGAAGTTATTCCAGCTCCAGCTGTAGATAAACATTGCTCATGTCCAATGTCGTGAATGTACATCCATCGGCCAATGTTGCATATAAATCCTTGATGCGAGTTAAAGGTTAACGGTCCAATCGTGGAACCATTTTCACTGTCAATTTATAGTCTCCTCAGAGGCGAACTGTCTTACCTGGCTTCATTACGGGGACCACCAATGCCGACCAATCAGCGAAGCGCACTGGCCGAATAATGCCCAGACTTTCAAAACGCTGAAGTTGGGTCTCAACCCCCTCCGCTATAGCGTAGGGAACCAAGTGGGTACGAAAATATCAGGACTGGGCTTCCCGGTCCACCTGGACTTTGCACACAGCCCTTTTAATGGTACCAAAACCAGGCTGGAAAACCTCCAGGAATTTGCTCAGTACCGTACAAAAACTCACTTGGAGGATATGCTGCCAATCCAATCATGGCCCAACAGGCGAGGGAGGTTTCCTTGCACAGCAATGTGGATATTGTTGATACCGCAGACCAAGCGATCGCGGAGCATCTCGGGCAAAGCAGTTCCATACTTACAAAGCTCTGCTATCTTCTGTAGCCAAGACACAAACTTCGTGACGGACTCACCGGAGGACCTCTCCGCTGTATTAAACCGCTATCTTTGATTATCGATGAACTTGGGTTAAAGTATTCTGCCACAAGTGTGACGAGCTGGTCGAATGTTCACGCATCCGGGATTGCCGGGTACGTGAGACTCCGGGTCACTCCTAACGTGTGCGGTCCACAGGCCGTCAGCAGCATGACCGTCTGCCGCTCGTTCTCTCACTCTCCTTGGGTAACAATGGTTACTTTGCAATCAAGACCGAATTAATCATTGATATAGACAGGCCAACCAAATGTGCAATAATAGTGCAGGGGACAAGTTAATGGAATACATTCAAAATAGTTTTCTAGGTCAGTGTGTAAAGGAACCAACAAGGTCAGTGGTTATTAAACGTTGTCACCCGTGGTCCTCTTAGCTGGGGAGAAAGTCCCCACGAACTGCCCAAATGGTCCTGAGCTGCCGGCTTTTTCTCGCTGTCTCAAAAAACTAAGAATTGTTTTCTGCTAAATGTAATAAATGTATATGGAGTCACAAAGGTCTGGAGCACATAAAAAGCCCTTTGGCCCATCGCACCTGTGCTGGTCAAAAACCACCACCCGGGGGCAGCATGTGGCGCAGTGGGTTATCCCTGTTGCCTCACGGCGCAGAGGTCCCAGGTTCGATCCCGGCTCTGGGTCACTGTCCTTGTGGAGTTTGCACATTCTCCCTGTGGTTGCGTGGGTTTCGCCCCCACAACCTGATGGAACCATCAATTCACTAGACACGTGCTTTCAGATATGAACAGTGGTTTTAATCTACTTACAACAGAGCCAGCCTGTTCCGCGTTGAACTCTCGATGAACTGAACGCCTGGCTCTGAGCATTGGTATTTATACAGCAGTCCAGGGGGAGGAGTCGTGGGCGGAGCCAATGGTGGAGCCCTGTACAAACTCCTAAGCATTCCCAGCGCTACTCCCCCTAGTGGTCGGGCAACGCAACTGCGCTTACAAATGCATGGTCTCATGTATATACAATACAGTGTGAATTACGGAGTTACATTCACCACACAACCCAAAGATATGCAGGTTAGGTGGATTGGCCACATTAAATTGCCCCTTAATTGGAAAAAATGAATTGGGTACTCTAAAAAAAATTTAAAACAAAAGAAAAAAAAACACCACCTAACCATTCTAATCTCATTTTCCAGCACTTAGCCCATAGCTTTGTCTGCTTTGGGATCGCACATCTAAAAACTTCTTCAATGTTACGAGGGTCTCTGCCTCCACCACCCTTTCAGGCAGCGAGTTCCAGACTCCCACCCCCCTCTGGGTGAAAAGGTTTTTCCTCACACCCCCTCTAAAACTCCTGCCCCCACCTTAAATCTATGCTCCCTATCATTGATCCCTCCACCAAGGGGAAAAGTTTCTTCCTGTCCACTCTATCTATGCCCCTCATAATTTTATCCATTTCAATCATGTCCCCCCTCAGTCTCCTCTGCTCTAAGGAAAGTCCATCCAATCTCTCTTCACAGCTAAAACTATCCAGTCTGGGAAAAGGGGAGACAGTGGCCTAGCAGGATTGTCACTGGACTAGTAATCCAGATACCTAGGGTCATGCTCTGGGGAGCTGTGTTCGAATCCCGCCAGGGCAGATGGTGAAATTTGAATTCAACAAAAATCTGGAATTAAAATCTAATAATGACCATGAAACCAATGTAGATTGTCACAAAAGCCCACCAGGTTCACTAATGTCCTTGAGGGAAGGAAATTTGTCATCCTTTTTGTTTTATAAATTTGGAGTACCCAATTATTATTTTTTCCAATTAAGGGGCAATTTAACGTGGCCAATCCACCTAACCTGCAAATCTTGGGGTTTTGGGGGCGAAACCCACGCAGACATGGGAGAATGTGCAAACACCACACGGACAGTGACCCAGGGCCGGGATTCGAACCCAGGTCCTCAGCGCCGCAGTCCCAGTGCTGTCCACTGCGCCACCGTGCTGCCCTGGAAATCTGTCATCCTTACCTGGCCTGGCCTACATGTGACTCCAGCCTCACAGCAATGTGATTGACTCTTAAATGCCCTCAGGGATGGGCAATGAATGCTGACCCAGCCAGCGACGCCCGCAGCCCATGAACAAATTAAGAAAAAACCATCCTGGTAAGTCATTCATATTTATTACAAATCTAAAGTCAATTATCGATTCATGTCAGAAATTAATGTACCACAAAAGAGCACATTTTAATTTGTATTATAAAATCAGCACAATAATCTTCTTCCAAGGAACAGATACTTATCTCACAGCCATATTAATCAGAAACTATCTAGAGCAACATAAACCTTGCTTATAAAACTGCATTGCTCGTGACGACTTGTGTCACGCACGTGGGAGCCTGTCTGGGTTGTGACACGCGCTACCTGGAATAATTTACTTACAGGCAGACCAGGAATATATATCTTCATGTAGAGTTGTGTTAACCTGCAAGAGAAGTAGAAAAAGCAGGTAACAGCAGGGAAACCATGGTGCATCACCACCTGGAACTAAAGGTAAACCCAAACTGAGGTGGCAATGTGCGCCATTTACGAGATGCATTTCAACGACTCCAGGTTTCTCCCAACTCATCTTCTAAACCTGGGACAGCTAGCATCTTGAAGCACAAGGGAAAATATGAACACGGTGCAGGAGCAAGCCATTCAGTCCCTCGGACCAGCTCCGTCATTTACTATGATAAATAAATTCTCCTTAAATGGGCAACCGCTTATTTTTAAGCAGTGACCCCGAGTTCTATATTCTCCCACAAGAGGAAACATTTTCTCCAAATCCACCCTGTCAATAACCCTCAGGATCTTATACATTTCAATCAAGTCGCCTCTTACTCCAGCGGATACCAGCTTAGCTTGTCCAACCTTTCCTCATACGACAGCCCACTCATTCCTGGTATTAGTCTGTTCAACCTTCTCTGAACTGCTTCCAACGCATTTATACCCTGCCTCAAATAGGATGACCAATACAGTGCACAGTACTCTAAATGTGGCCTCACTCTGTATGGTCTTGCTTTTCTTACATTCAATTTCTCTCGCAATAAATTATAACATTCTGTTAGCTTTTCTAATGACTTGCATTCAAACCTTTTGCAACTCATGTACTAAGACCAAATCCCTCTGCATCTCAGCGCTCTGCAATGCCTCACCATTTAGATAATATGCTTCTCTTTTATTCCATCTACCAAAATGGATAATGTCAGATTTTCCCACATTATATG
The DNA here is from genome assembly GCF_902713615.1 of Scyliorhinus canicula. Taxonomy (NCBI): domain Eukaryota; kingdom Metazoa; phylum Chordata; class Chondrichthyes; order Carcharhiniformes; family Scyliorhinidae; genus Scyliorhinus; species Scyliorhinus canicula. Next base: position 152,788,692 of record NC_052157.1, on the reverse strand, counting down.
TGATTTTCTCCCTCACTTAACCAGGATGTATTTTTGCAGCCTCTTTATGTCTTCTTCGCAACTTACTTTCTTAATTATCTTTGTGTCACTAGTTACTTTGCCAACTATCCCATGTATTCCTTCATCCAAGTCATTTATATAAGTCTCCCAACACCAATCCCTACGGCACGCCACTCATTATCATAGAATTTACAGTGCCGAAGGAGGCCATTCGGCCCATCGAGTCTGCACCAGCCCTTGGAAAGAATCATCCTTCCCAAGCCCACACCTCCACCCGATCCCCGTAACCCAGTAACCCCACCCCGCCTTTTTGGACACTAAGGGCTATTTAGCATGGCCAATCCACCTAACCGGCACTGTGGGAGGAAACCGGAGCACCCGGAGGAAACCCACGCAGTCACGGGGAGAACGTGCAGACTCCGCACAGACAGTGACCCAAGCCAGGAATCGAACCTGGGACCCTGGAGCTGTGAAGCAACTATGCTAATCACTGTGCTACCGTGCTGCCCCACCAACCTGTAAAAGACCACTTTATGTGTACTATCAGCTTCCTGTTAGCCAGCCAATCTTCTATCTATGCCAATATTTTATCTCCATATTATGAAACATTCTATAATAACCTTTGAAGTGACAGTTTCTCAAATGCCTTCTGGAAATCTAAGTATAGTACATCCACCAGTTCCCCTTTATCTACAGCGTTTGCTACTTCCTCAAAGAAAGTTGGTTAACCATGATTTCCCTTTCACTAAACCACATTGACCATGCCTCATTAGCTTAAAGTTATCCAAATATCCTGCTAGAATCCTTAATAATGGCTTCTAACATTTTCCCTGTGACATACGTTAAGCTAACTGGCCTGAAGTTACCTGCTTTCTGTCCCCATCCTTTTGGAATAAGAGTTACATTTGCTTCCAATCTGTTGGGACCTTTCCCAAATCTATTGAGCTTCCGAAAATTAAAACCAATGCATCAACTATCTCACTAGCAACTTCTAGAAGAAAGTGCCTTGTAATATAATTTACTCCAAGTTGCCCGCCAAATTACACACCGCCCTGACCTGGAAATATATTTCTTTCACTGTCGCTGGGTCAAAATCCTGGAACCCACGATCTAACAGAACTGTTGACGTACCAGTGCCACACAGGGGGGCAACAGTTCAACAAGGTGTCTCAGCACCATCATCTCAAGGGAACTTAGGGATGAGCAATAAATGTTGACCGTGGTCATAACACCCGCATCCCATGAACGAATAATACAATACACACGCAATCTATGAGAATGGTTTTAGGAACATGGAACTACACTTCAGTGGCCAGATTGGAGAAGCTGGAGTTGTGATCCTTAGAGCAAAGGTCAAAAGGAAATTGAGTAAATGATTGGGTAAGAAAAGAAAATACCATCCTTTTGGGGAATGGTCAGACAGGAGGGATAAGATTGCCCTCTTTTTGTGCTGTACTGACCCTAATCCAATGATCTGATTTATTTTCTAAATAGACAACAATCAGGTGCTCATCTCAACTTTGTATTGAATTCCCAATAAGGCATGAGTTTGAATCACAGGATCACTCCGTCGCAATTTCTCCATTTTCAGTCAGGCTGCAAAGGATTCTGGGAGAGAGAACAGTAAGTTGACCTCGTTCATGAACTCCACCCTGTCACACAGTGACCCTGGCAGAGTTTGCGGAGAGGTTGGGACGTCACAGGAACCCTCCTGGAATCCCCCCTGTCCCAAGGTCTGAAATCCACTTTCTTAAACCTGTCGTGTTTCTCACCCTGGGGTAACACGGACTGCAACAGGATGCAGTTGGACTGTAAAGCATACACCAAACGTAGGCGTTGGTTCAATACGATTAATTGAACTTCTGTAACAATGCACACAGCTGGCTGTGGGTTGACTCTCTACGGCTCTAAGTGTACTAACTCTAACTCTAACTATCTAGACCAGGCTAGCTCTGATCCACGTGTAGAAGGTGCTGACTGATATATACACCCTGACTGTCACTACAGTTGTCACCAGTGGAAAGCGGCAGAGTGCTGATGCCTCATGTGTTTTATAGTTGGAAGCCCCCCTCTGATGTTCTATATTGATTGGCTAACCTGGGTGTCTGTCACTGCCTGTTTTTACATCATGATGTGCATGGGTGCATATTATGACAAAACCTACAACTGGGCTTTTTGATGGCATTATTTTGAATTTTTAAGTTCATTTTCACACCCATCACGCCGGGTGGTGGCCACTGTAAGATGGTTCTCACTATTTCTTTGGCTTTCTCCCTATTGAAAGGACCAACTGATCTCTGCTTGCCACCGAGATTAGCCCCTCACTAGCTGTAAATATGCAAATTGGCACCTCCTTCCTGATATTCCTTGACCCAACGCTAACACACTCTGCCATTGGGTCAAATCTTTCACTCAAATCTCGTTATTTTAATCTCTTAGTAATTAGAAAATTAAACAAGGTTCTCACTTGGCCAATGCCGGAGACTGTTTGAAAGCCAGTAAAATGTGCTCGATGTTGATGAAGAGGGCCCAGCAGGGAAAGCAGGTTATCATGAGAATGAGGATCCCCCTTTGGAGAATCACTCCGATTCGCTTCAAGTTCTTGCTGCCAAATGTCTGAAAAATCAGAATAAATATTAAAGTGAATTCTGATGAACACCATGGCCAGAATTTTACAGAGAGAAACTTTCAGTCGGCGAGGGCGGGTACCAACGACATAGGTAGAATGAGGAAAAGTGGTTTGACCGAGGGATTCTGAGCTACGGGGCTACATTGAAAAGAAGAACCTCAAAGATAATGGGCGCGCTTCTCCGTTTCACTTTCACAGACTAGAGACGACGGGACAGAATCGGTGGACTTCTACGAAAGCAAAATTGGTGCTGCTCCCAGAACAATTTAGTTAAGGGGCTAGCGCCAGCGCCACATGGAACACGCTCGACTCCAATAAAAAACGCTGTCGGATTCACCAGGGTCGGGATTGGCACTCGAGAGGCTGACGAGCCACATATTAACACTCCACTCCCCGCACACACACCCATCCCAGCCAACAAGATGGCACTGATTGCGCTGGAGCGCTCCCATCCTGTTGATGGATCAGCTCGGGCCAGGGGGTACTGAAGGGGTGGCCTGGGGGGCACCCATATGGCACGTGGCACAAGGTCCGCAGCGCGCAGGCCGCGGCAATGGTGTTCCGTGCCGTCCACCCTAACCCAACGGCCCACATCCTGCAGCAACCCCCCCCCCCCCCCCCCCCACTCCCCACCCCCGCTACTCCATCCAGCCCTAGCAGAAGCACCCGGCCAGCGGCACAATTGCCAGCACACTATGGCGATGATCACTTACGGTGCCCTCCTCCCTCTCCCACTCAGCAGCCACGATGCCTGTTTCCTGGTTTTTGAAACCGTAAATGAACCTCACCATCAGTAAACCCTCCCGGCAGAGGCAGAGTATCACGGAGACCCCCCAGAGAATACCGGATCACGGATCAGGCTCGCTAATGATATGCCAATGGCATTTACTATACGTGCGGAGTAGAACGCATTGACGCTGCTGCCGAGGTACGGGAGCATGACATTCTGCCCGGCGCCCGGCGCCAGCCATCACTCTGGCCTCACGACAGATTTTCCACCCAATCGGGAGCCTTTCCCGCTTTCGGCGTTGGCCGACGGAGAATCCTGCCCAATAATCCTTGAATGACTCCTTGAGCCAGAAGCAACTTGGCGTAGGATAACTAAGATTAGAGGGTTAAATACTTGGCTCAAAGACTGATATGGGTCAAAAGGGTTTTAATTTATGAGGCAGTGGTACCAGTTCTGTGGAACAGGAAAGCTGCACTGTTGGAACAGTCGTCAAATAGACAATGTTGGGACCAATGTTAAAGTGAGTCACATTACTAGGGCAGTACAGACGGCTTTAAACTAAATATCGGGCGATCAAGTTTGGGAAGATGTGTCAAATTACTCAGAGAAGAAAAGGTAACAATAAGAGAAATGATGAGCAGAGGATGGCAGGAACGGTTAAGTTTACGTCATTGGTTGGGCGGGGCGGGGGGGGGTGAAATCCCACCAATGTGAAAGCCGGTCTGTCACTCATCCTTGATTCTCCGCTCCTCCTGCCACTCCCTTCTGCCAAAAACGGGAGATGCAAACTCCCCTCTTAGTCAAAAAATGGCAAAGTTGCGCCCACAGTTTTAGGTAATTCATCAAATCTGTTAGAATTCTTGGAGGAGGTATCAAGGAGGCTAGACAAAGGAGAACCAGTGGATGTGATCTATTTAGACTTCCAGAAGGCCTTTGGCAAGATGCCATGTAGGAGGCTGTTAAATAAGTTAAGAGCCCATGGTGTTCAGGGTAAGATCCTGGCATGGATAGAGGATTGGCTGACTGGCAGAAGGCAGAGAGTGGGGATCGAGGGGTCTTTTTCAGGATGGCAGCCGGTGACTAGTGGCGTGCTTCAAGGGTCGTTGTTGGGACCACAGCATTTCACAATGTACATTAATGATCTGGAAGAAGGAACTGTTGCTATGTTTGCAGATGATAACAGAGATATGCAGAGGGACAGGTAGTACTGAGGAAGCAGGGGGGGGGCTGCAGAATGACTTGGACAGGCTAGGAGAGTGGGCGATGAAGGGGCAGATGGAATACAATGTGGAAAAGTGTCAGGTCATGCACTTGGATAGGAAGAATGGAAACATAGACTATTTTCTAAATAGGAAAAGGCTTAGGAAATCAGAAGCACAAAGGGACTTAGGAGTCCTAGTTCAAGATTCTCATACGGTTAACTTGCAAGCTCAGTTGGCAGTTAGGAAGGCAAATGCAGTGTTAGCATTCATGACTAGAGGACTAGTATACAAGAGCAGGGATGTACTTCTGAGACTGTACAAGGCCCTGGTCAGATCCCATTTGGAGTATTGTGAGCAGTTTTGGGCCCCGTATCTAAGGAAGTTGTGCTGGCTTTGGAAAGGGTTCAGAGGAGGTTCACAGGAATGATCCCTGTAATGAAGATATTTTTAAAGAAGAGCAGTTGAAGACTCTGGGCCTGTACTTATTGGAATTTAGAAGGATGAGGGGGGATGGTATTGAAATTTACAGGATACTGAGAGGCCTGGGTAGAGTGGACGTGGAGAGGATGCTTCCACTGGTAGGAAAAACTAGAACCAAAGGACACAGTCTCAGACTGAAAGGGACGATCCTTTAAAACTAAGATGAGGAGGAATTTCTTCAGCCAGAGGGTGGTGAATCTGTGGAACTCTTTGCTGCAGGAGACTGTGGGGGCCAATTCACTGAGTGTATTTAAGACAGAGATAGATAGGTTCATGATTAATAAGGGGATCGGGGGTTCTGGGGAGAAGGCAGGAGAATGGGGATGAGAAGAATATCAGTGACGATTGAGTGGCGGAGCAGACCCGATGGGCCGAATGGCCCAAATCTGCTCCTATACCTTATAATCTAACCTCTACTTGTGTTTCCGTGTGTTGGGCCTGAATTACAGCTTTAAATTTAAGTTTTCTACAGTTGTGTGTCAGGGAGGCTTGAGTTTTAGTTTCATTGCCTGCCATTTGATGAGGTTTTACATCATAAATGGGGGAAAATTGCTGTTGCCAAGAAACCTGGGGCCCACAGAGGCAGTTTCCGTTCAGCTGGGGGTAATGCTCCATGGTGAAGGGAGCAGTTGCAGTCTCTCTCTCTAGCTGGACATGCTAGCAGATTGCTGGGGAAAGTAAGTCTAAGAATGTTAGATGAGTTGCTCTCGAGTGAAAGTAATAGTGAATGTCGAGTCAGTTCTGGATCTCAAGGGAGATACCAAGTGTTGTCAAGCTCCTGGGAATGTTTCTCAAGAAACAGCGGAAGTCTCAAGACGACTTTCGAGTCAAAAGGGAAGAACAGGAGTTTGGGAAAGGCCCTGTTAATTGAAGTTAAGAGTGAAAAACAGAGGCTTCGAGTTAAAGAACAGGGCTGCGGGTTTGCAGACCTGGAAAAACATAGGCTTATGCGAGGCCAGAGTTCCAAGGAGCCAACTGAAGGCCTGTGACTCCTAAATAATAATATTTATTACTGTCACAAGTAGGCTTACATTAACAGTGCAATTAAGTTACTGTGAAAAGCCGCTAGTCGCCACATTCCAACGCTTGTTCGGGTGCACAGAGGGAGAATTCAGCATGTCCAATTCACCTAACAACACGTCTTTCGGGACTTGTGGGAGGAAACCGGAGCACCCGGAGGAAACCCACGGAGACAGGGGGAGAACGTGCAGAGTCCGCACAGACAGTGACCCAAGCCAGGAATTGAACTGAGACCCTGATGCTGTGAGGCAACAGTGCTAACCACTCTGCTACCACGCCGCCGAGATCGGGCCATGTGAAGCAACGACGTTCTGTTGACACGGCTGGGTAGCTGAGAGATTGCGTAGGAGCCAATGCTTGAATGCATGTGGCAATCCAGGGGAGAAGAACACTGGAAGGAGAGGTTGAAACCCTGGAGCTGGATTCTTGGTGAAGACATCCGCGAGAAAACATCGTTTGGGAAAAGATTCCAAGGCGTGTTCTTCGAGAGTGGGCTTGGAAATCTTCGAGTGAAAGGCAGAGGCTGGAATTTGCTGTTTCCTTTCTCACCAGGCGGGTTCAACAACAGAAGCAGAAAATATCACAAGGTGTGCAAAGTCATGTTTTATGTTGACATAAACGCATGACATAATTTCCCTTCCCCCCTCCCCGTCAGTGACGTCAGCGTTTCCTGATGTTCAATGTCTGGAATATTATTTAAATATATCACCGTGCAAGTATCGGGGTCCAACGCTGGCGTTATCCTCTCCCCCGTCAAAAATATCTGTCCACAGCGGGGTGACGGCAGCACGGCGTAAGGACCAACAGGTCTCCGAAGGTGTGAATCTGGCGAACATACATGCCAAAGCAGTTCAGGTGAGTGCAGTGCGATGGCGAGGGTGGGGGGGGGGGATGAGAGAGGGTCATGGCCAGGCCTGAGAGCTGACACTACCCAGGCAACTTACCTGGCATTGCCCAGGTACCCCTCTGGCACTGCTTGGGTGGTTCCCGGACAGTGCCTGGGGGTGCCTGCGGGGGGAGAGGAGTGCCAGCGGGTATTTCCAGGGTGAACTGGTTTGGTCGCTGGGGAGGCCTTTAAAAATGGCGCACCCATCCTCGCTTCTCTAAGTTACTGGCGGGCAGGGCAGACCGGGGGCGGGGTGGTATATTGTGGGACCGATTCTCAAAGTTTTTCTTTCTCCGTCCCGGACTATATGGCGGAGAAAACCACCATTGCCGTCGGTGGCTTCAACTCCGCTTTTGCCGCCCAAAATCGGGTTTTGCCGTTTTCCAGGAGTTCCAGTGAGACCAGTTGACGCACAGTGCGACAAGCCTCTGAAATCCGTAGAGGTTGTTTTGAGTGGCCTCTGCCACTTGATTTCAGGGTGTGTATGTTTGATCACAGATCGCCGATAGGGTTTGCATGGGCCTTGTGAATGAGATAGATTTTGTAACTTGTATTATCCTTACAGATTTGTATTTATCTGTATAGGTATAGTTGGGATGAAGGAGTAGTTAATTATGTTTCATCTTTTCTCGTTTAATAAATGTTTAGTGGGCCCACTCGCGATTCTCTACCTCCGATAGGCCAGGTTTCCGACGGCGCAGTCCACGGTGTGCTCACAAATCGTAAACCTGGCGTGGTGTCTGCTGAAAGAGAGAGAGTGGCCATACTTCGTCGACAGTCATGCCGCTGGCTGGGGGGGGGGCTTCTGCAATAGCCGGGGGGAGTTGTGGAGGGTGGCCAGGAGGTGGGCTGTGGGGTCGGGATGAACGGGTACGCAACACCATTACCACAGCTGGCAAGGCAGCCATGCAGCTGCGCATGCCGCTGACAGCCCGCTTTAAACCTGGTCCCAGGATCGCATAGGTGACTCCCCCCAGGGCACCCCCCTAAGTACCCTCTGGCCCCAGCTGACCCATCAGCTGTATGGGCGCGCCCCAGCACAACCAGTGCCAGCTTGTTGGCTGGGATGAGTGTGTGTGGGGGGGGGGGGGATGGTAATGTGTATGTGCGGCTGCAGCTTGTCAGCCTCCCGAGTGTCAATCACGGACCCGGCGAATCCCACACCCTTTTTTATTGGAATCGATTGTGTTCCATGCGGGACCGGTGCTAGCCCCTTAATAGTAGCGGAATTGATCCAGGTGCAGCGCCAGTTTTGCTGTCATGAAAGTCCGCGCATTCTGCGTTGGCATCAACACTTAGTCTCAGAAACGGAGAATCCCGCCCACAGTCTTTTATAAAAAGTGTCTCCTATTTAAGACAGCGATGGGAAGAATTCTTATCTCTCAGAGGGTGAACAGTGTTTGGAATTCTCTTTCCCAGCGAGTGATGGAGGGAGTGTCATTGAATATTTTCAATGAGGTTGACAGTTTCTTGACTCATAACAGAGTCAGTGGCTACTGGGGTCAGTGGGAATGTGAGGCCACAATCTGGTCAGCCTTATTGAATGGCAGTGCAGAGTTAGTGCTTGGTATTCTCTCCTCACAGTGAACAGCTGAGGCTGGGGTAATGAATATACTCAAGGCTGACTGGGCTGAGCTTTCATCTACGAAGGAGTCAAGAGTTATGGGGGCGGGGGGGGGGGGGGGGGGGGGGGGGGAGGCGATGGGGGGCAGACAGGAAAGTGGGGAAGCGACCACATCAGATCAGCCATGACTTTTTTGACTGGCAGTAGATGCTCAAGGGGCCAAATGGCCTCCTCCTGCCACTAATTTGTACGTCTGTAGCAGGGACAACAGAACTCTGGACAAATAAGAATTGCACTGGGATCTTCACTAAACGCATCAAACAACTCAAGTATCTGCCCATTGTATTCACTTGATACATTCAATTACATCACCAATTGCAGTAGTCAGACAGTCCAACTTTGTGTTTTTGAGATCAACAACCCCCATAAAATATCCTTGTCCATGTACCCCAAACTTAGGTTAAATGTATTACCATATAAAGAGCGGTGCTTAGAATGGGAATAGTGTATGAAGGTGACTAAGACACTCAACCTTACGCAACCTGGAGTTAGCTTCACCTACCTGAGATACGAGTGTGTCACATGCTGTAGACAACCCGACATATATGGAGGTAGCTGATAGAGTTACCACCTGTCCAAATTAAGGGAAAAGAAGCACTTAGCAATATCATTCTCAATGCTACCAAGGTGTGCAAGTTAATACAAATGAGGATTCTTTAATGTAAATGAATAAAATATCTTTGTGAATATCTTTACAGCTCCGTATCCTTCCTTTTTCTCTCCTTCTTCTCATTGGCTGCCAACTCTTGATACTCCCAGACCTGTTAATTCCAATACTTTCCTGTCAGCCTCCAATCTTCCAAACTCCGTAAACTGGAGTTCATTAAAAACCCTGCTGCCCACATCCTAATTCCACCCAACCCTTCTTCGCACATCTCCATGTGCTCATTAACGTACAATGGCCTTCTGCCCTCTTCTGTCTCAAAGTTAGAACTCTGCTCCGAGGGTTCAAATCCTTGCCATTCCCTATCTCTATTACATGTTCCATCCCTACAGTCCTGCAGGAACTCTTGGGATTCTCCAATTCGGGCCTGTGGGTGCCCAGTTCCTTAGGGGGGTGCCCAGTTCCTTTTCCCCCACCATTGACAGCCATGCTTTTAGCTTCCGGGATCCTAACATAGAACAGTACAGCACAGAACAGGCCCTTCGGCCCTCAATGTTGTGCCGAGCCATGATCACCCTACTCAAACCCACGTATCCACCCTATACCCGTAACCCAACAACACCCCCCTTAACCTTACTTTCATTAGGACGCTACGGGCAATTTAGCATGGCCAATCCACCTAACCCGCACATCTTTGGACTGTGGGAGGAAACCGGAGCACCCGGAGGAAACCCACGCACACAGGGGGAGGACGTGCAGACTCCACACAGACAGTGACCCAGCCGGGAATCGAACCTGGGACCCTGGAGCTGTGAAGCATTTATGCTAACCACCATGCTACCCTGCTGCCCCCTAACCTCTGGAACTTGCATCCTAAACATCTCTGCCTCGTTAACTCGTTCCCGTCTCTGTCGTCAGTAAAATTGTCAGACACTCCGACCAGTTTATTACTCAATCATTTTACCCAGGTGCCCTTAGCTGCACGATGTACAAAGGACAAATACAAGGTTGTGATTCAACCAAACTTATTATTGAACACAGTAAAACAGTCACCTTCCTTAAATTATCCCAAACAATAATAATAATCCCAAGACTCTTAATACTACCCTTGCCGATTAACTCAAGTGGAGCTGGGGATCCGATTCGCTGAGTCTCGATTTCCTCAGAGCCTTCGTCCGCGAAGGTGGGTCCTGCCCCCTGTGTCCTTCCCTCTAATCTTCTCCGCTACCTCTGCGAGTCTTCACTGTGGAGGGTTCTTATGGTTGATATTTAATACCCCTCTTCTCATCTTGTCAGAAAGTTCTCTGGCCCTCAGCCAGCGAGGTCTCAGGATGGAGCTGGCAATACTCAATGATATTGCCGATTGCAACTCTGCAGAAACCCAAACCCAGGGGTCCATTCCGAGGTGTATTATTCGCATTCAACCTGATTCCATATAGGGTAACTGGGTGCCAAAAAGTCTAGCTTTATCTACTCGATCCAAAACAATCAATCTATATGCATCGGACCGATTGTCTCCTGATGGATGTTTGACAGGACAGGTCCAGACATGTCCTGGTAGTTTTTATGTGTTTAGTGTATTCGAACTTGGCCAATTTAGAATTCCCATCAGGCCTGCCTGTGGTTCTGACTATGATTTGATTTCAAATGTCCAATTCTTAATTTGAAGTGTCTGATTTTATCGGGCTTAAAATACAGGCCGCTGTCCATTTTACCACAGCTCCTACAGAGACTCCCCTTAAAACCTACCTCTCTGACCAAGTATTTGATCACCTAACCTGATAGCTCGTTCTTTCCCCACGCCAAGTTCTTTTGCCTGCTTATTCTCCGGTGGAAATCTGACTTTGTTTATGTTAAAGGTGCTACATTATTGGTGTCGATACAGTCCTTTGGGCCTCAGCAGCCCATGAATAACTTGCACAAGTGACCAGCCCTCATGTGTGAGCCAGCTGCCTGCCAGAGGATTGATTATCTGTCCGTGAAGAGTATTGAGGCTGAGCCCAGTCTCATTCCCACCTAATGTCCGCACACATCGGCCTTCCAGGACGGCTCATTGACAATGGTGATGAGCTGGAATTCCGAGCTGGCATTCCTGTTCTTTAGCCGAGAGCCACTGAAGTATCTCTTGCTCTCTAGTTGCCCCTCCCCTGACAGCAGCAGGTAAAGGCCAGACTTCTTTACAAGGAGCATTTCATCAGCTGATAAAGGCACTGAGCGCGAAACTGATTGGAAGCAATCCAATTCCACCATTATTTAATCATAGAGTCATAGAATCCCGCCAGTGCGGAAGGAGACCATTCAGCCCATCGAGTCTGCACCAATCCTCCAAAAGAGCACCCTATCCAGGCCCACTTCCCTACCCACACCACCCTAACCCCGTAGCCCCGTAACCTAACCAGCACATCCCCAGGCACCAATTGGCAATTTGGCGCGGACTACGCACCTAACCCGCCCACCTTTGGACTGTATCTTTGGTCTAATACAGGATGCATAAAGTTGAATAAATGTGCACATTCCGACGGAAAACTCACCGCTGTGGCAAGGCTAACTGCGTCCAATTCAACTTTTCCCAAATGCCCACAGAACGCGGAGCTGACAACATTTATAAGGAATATCATCAGCTGTGTTAAACACTGTGAAAGGAAAATGAATAAATATTATACGCTTAATTTCAATCAAACTTTTTTATATCCAAAAAATAATCAAACTAAAATGAGTATCTTTCTTACACAGTTGTTTTTTCTTTTCTTCAAGAAAGGTGAGCCTAGGCACATAAGAAGCAGGAATGGGAATAGATTTTTCAGCCCAATGCTGATCTGATGGCTGATCTGATATGGCCTTAACTCCACTTTCCTGCCCCCCCCCCCCCCCCGTCCCCCATCCCCCCGTCCCCCACTCCCTTACCCCATTACCCTTGACTCCCTCATAAAAAAAGCCACTTTGGCTTCTTATGTTTTTCTATAAATTAAACCTCACATTCTTTGAGGTTGGAGGACAGGTGGCGGGTGACAAGGGTCACCAGGAGGACCGGAGAGGACCTCATCGTCTCCAGATTCTCATGGCACGAGGCTGCTTCCATCAGCTCAACACCTCCCCCCCCCCACCCTCCAATCGCCCCCTGCCCTCAAGTCCCTCTTTTCACCAATCCCCCTGCTCCCTATTTACCTCCTTCACCCTCTCACAATCCCCCTCTCCTTCCCAATTTCCTTCCTTTCCTCCCTCCCCTCCGATCCCACCTCCCCCATTTCCACCTTCCCCCCCACCCATTTCTCTCCTCCCTCACTCCCCCCAAGTCCCCCTCCCATTCCCCTCCTTCACCCCACCCCCCAATATCTCCTCCCTTCCTATTTCCCCTCCCCAGCCCCCATCACACTGGCTCCTCCCCGACCACCCTGCACCACCCTCCAAGGGTCAGTGGAACATCACCCCAGGGTGATGGGCCTGTGTTGGCACTGACAGCGGGGTCACTCTACAAGGCAGGAGGGTGTGTCATGTGAGAGTACCTTTAAGAAATGGATGGTTAAGCAATGTACCTTTAAGAAATGGAGCAGCTCATGTTACTGAAGTGATGTCAGAGTGGGGAGCTGAGCTGAGATCAATTCTGCTTTTTCTGCTTTTAGTTTCAGTTTGAGAAAGCAGCTGAAAAGTGCCTGGCTGGTTTGCTGTGAGCTGTTTTGAAAGGAGAAAGCCGGTTTGGAGAAAAGAGCTTGGGTGTGTCTGCGTTTGCAGTGAGCTGGCTCTGCTGTGATCTCTGCCATGAAAGACTATCTCTGAATCATTTGGGTGATTTAAACTCATAATAGTAATGTCTTTATAACCTGATGTGTTTCTGTTTAAAGGTGTTAAGTCTTTTGGAGGTTTGAAGGAACATTTTGAGGGATTATTTAGTGCTGTATTATTTTCGGTCTTACCTTTGAAGGGGTGTTAAGGGATCCAATGTTTATTTAAGAAGGTTAAGTTGACTTCATGGAATAAACATTGTTTTGTGTTTAAAAACCCACGTGTCCATAATTGTAATACCACGCCTGGAGAACAAGCCGTGTGCTTCAAAAGCAACAATACATTAAAGTGGGGGTTGGTTGAACTCCATGATACATTTTGGGGTTCTGAAAATGCCGCTCCCATAACAGGTGATGATCTCTCGCTGTGAGGAAAGCTCTGTTGCTGCTCAGTATCTGCTGAAGTCTGATCCTGTCTTTCTGCTGACAGCGCGCTGACACCCACCCCCATGAAGGGGTTGTGCTGGTGTGTGCTGAGGAGCATGCATGAAGTTTGGATGTGGGGAGGATGCGGGGTGTCAGCCAGTGATTTGTAGGGGTGGCGATGGGGGGGGCGGGGTTTGAGAATTTGAGAATGGCAGGCGGACCTGATGCCAGGAGAGAGGTGGTAACCCACCCTTGCAGCTCGGTGGACGTCATTGGCCCTCTTCCGACATTGGATGGCGGTCCTCCTGGTCATGTTGCCTGGACTGACAGCCGCAGCAATTGCCTCCCTGCTGCGGGTCCTCCGACACCCTCGGGGGAACAGGGTGGCCCGTCTCTCACCACAACGTTGAGAAACTTGGTCAGGCGGGCATCGTCAATGCGAGGAGCAGGGCTGCGGGCTGCCATGCTTGTGTGTTGGCCGGGATTGAGTGATGAAGGAGCGTTTAAAAGCAGCTCCCCCTTGTTAGCAGTGAGATGCTGAGGCTCCAGTCAGGCGAATCAGATAGTGAGACAGCCAGTACAGTCAAGAACCGCGTGGGGGGCTCTTTCTTGGCACTAAGTGCCGTTGAATACGGGCCGTCATCTCGAGAATGCGGACATGAAGAAACATCCCGCCAAACACGCCCAAAATTACATTTTAAAATGTTTCCGTTAAATCTTGCCCACAATCTTTGAAGCATTAATTCAAAGTCAAGTTGAAGATTTTCACCTTTCGGCTGGGGGTAGGATGTTGGGGGCGGGGGAGTGGGTTAGGTTCACAGGGAAGTGGGTGGATGGACCCTTTCAAACTAGATTCCATGAATCAAATACTACAAATGGATTTAGTGCGAGACATTCTATATACAGGCACGTGAAGACAGTTGTATAAATGGATTTACCGAAGGGTGTGATACAAATGGGGCCCGGGAAGTGAATTATACCAATGAGTTTGTTGAAAGAGAATTTCTGAATGGGTGTGGTAGACAATTAGACATGTTGAAATTGAAAGAGGATTGTTGGAAAACCCCCCTCACTTCCCATATATTTAAAACTATCAATCCCAAAGAGCTGACATTGATGGAAAGGTGCGCCATTAACACCAGCGTGCCAACTCAGTCTATGGTAAATTACGCATTCGTGTTTTTGAGAAATCAAACTCGGCCCGAAATTGAAAATGTATCTGACAGTGTAGCTCCTCACACCTCTCCAGAGCGCTGAAACTTAGACAACTTCCGGACAAATGGGATTGGATCTATTGGGCTCCGATGTCAACGGAGTTTCTCGTTGAATGCAGCCCTCACCACTGGGAAACCTGCGGTGGGGATACACTTGTGGCGGGACCGGAAGACCCCGCCAGCGTAAACACCTGGAACCCCCCCCCCCCCCCCCCCCCCCCCCCCCCCCGCCAAATCGAGACCCTGCAGTAAGTGACCTCACCAAACTGCCCCAGGAGGATCTGGTGAATGAAATCGGAGGACAAAATAACAAACGTGATCATTCTCCAAGACCCAGAAATGCCAAGTACAGAGGCCATGATCACCACGGAAGCTGGAATGGAGGGGGTTGTCTTCAGAATAACTCCAAATAGATGCTCTACTTTGACCACACTGGGGCCAAAGGAAACATTGCAAAAACAATGGTCAAACGGCCCATATGGTCCGCTCTATTAATGTCGACACATGGGAAGCAAATGACCATTTGATACCAAAACGGTGATTTGTCTTTAAAAATGATGTTGAGGCCTTCCAATCACCAAGGGGACCCACAGAGAGGGAAACGTGAGAGAGATATGGGAAGAGAGAACAGCTGCCTGAACCAACAGTATACCATCACCTCTACTGGCCGACAACCAATATCATCACTGTGGGAGAGTTTGGAAGGCGAAGATAGCGTTCATAAGCCATCTGTGAATCCATAGCCAATACTGACATCTCACATCTACCCAGTCGTCCACATGGATCACTCTTTTTTTCGACAGGAGGGATAGATAGCTGGATTGGTTCGATGGACAGGCGGATGAACGGACCCTTTGATGAATGGACGGACAGATGGATAGAATTATGAAGAGGGTGGGTTTGAAGGATATTATGGGATATTAGGCGGGTTTAAACTCACCACTGGCCCAGCCAGTTTGGAAATGCGTTTCGTTTCCTGCCAGAAGTTGATGGGTTTCCATCTCCTTATTTTCCTCAGGAACTGGCTACCACAGCTTCCAGGGGTCTGGGCAACATTTTCAGAATTTGGTTTCTTTGTATTCTCCATTTTTTCAATTCTTCACCACAAAGGAGAAATAGACCAGTTACTATACATCCCTCCTTGAGATATCTCCCTCCCTCACAGATCCATCCAATCCCAAGCATGTTCCCCACTCCATTGGGTTCTATTACCCCCTTCTGATAGAACAAATGGTTACAATCCTAAATCTACTGCACCACCAGTCATGGTTAATTTTTGACAATGGTCCTTTAAAAGCTGAAGGAGTTGCACCATCTACGCTCTATCTTACAGGCTTTCTACGTATAAGTAATTAATTATTAATAATCTCAAGTTTAGAAACTTCCAACAGAGCTAACAATAAAGCTTAATGAATAAGTAATTCTTTAAAGTTGCAATGTTGACTGGCGTGCACGATGAGGTAGAATAAAGTTGAAGACCATGGTCAATGTCCTCCATAGCCTGTGAACTACACTGAGGAGATCTATTTATGTATAATGAAGTGGCTTAAAGTTCAAAGGTAATTTTTCATAAATTTTGACAGAGCTAAATCTTTGTTTCTATGGTAAAGTCACTGTCATAATATACATCCATGTATATGATGGAGTGCAGACAGGCAGTGATTGACACACAGGATGACCAGTGAACACACAGAACACAGCAGCCAATCATCAGACAGGACACGACCACTATAAAGCCAGAGGGCACCAGTTTTCCCGTTCTAGAACATAGAACATAGAACAGTACAGCACAGAACAGGCCCTTCGGCCCTCGATGTTGTGCCGAACAATGATCACCCCACTTAAACCCACGTAACCCGTATACCCGTAACCCAACAATCCCCCCATTAACCTTACACTACAGGCAATTTAGCATGGCCAATCCACCTAACCCGCACATCTTTGGACTGTGGGAGGAAACCGGAGCACCCGGAGGAAACCCACGCGCACACGGGGAGGACGTGCAGACTCCACACAGACAGTGACCCAGCCGGGAATCGAACCTGGGAACCTGGAGCTGTGAAGCATTGATGCTAACCACCATGCTACCGTGAGGCCCCAAGTTCTCTCGAGGTCCAGCCTCTGAGACAGTCAGAGCTTGTGAGCAGCAACTAGAACAAACACCATGTGGTAGTAAAATAGTCTGGTCAGGTTAGCCTCAGGTCTCCAGTCAAGTCAGCATAGTGTCAACCCACAGTTAAAGCATGTATGATAGTTAAGAGTTCAATAAAATCGAGTTGCATTTCTTCAAGTGTTGGAAGCCTGTCTCTCTCACCACTGCAGTCAACGCAGTCCTCGCAGACCCAGCTTATCCAACATATGATGGTACCAGGAGTGCGGTTTTGCTGTGCCGTTTCTGCCGCCTTGATATGGGAGTACCGGTTGTTAGCATTCTCGTGGAGGATGCAGGTCTCGATGGCGATGGTAAGGGTGAGCTGCTTAAATTGTAGGAGCTGCTGGCGGAGGGGATCGGAGTGGACCCCGAAAACGTTCTGATCCCGGATCATGGAATCGGAAGTGGAGCCATGGTTGCAGGACTGCGCGAGGATGCAGAGATGGGTTAAAAAGGACTGAAAAGGTTAATCCTTACCCTGAAACCTCTGTTGGAACACATAGCATTCAAAGCTCTCATTGACTTCGATGTCACAGTGGCTGTCGAACTTCAGCAGGACTGTTTTAAACTTTGTCTTGTCCTCGCCTTCAGCAAAGGTGAGGGAGTTGAAGATGTGGATAGCGTGGTCCCCAGCTATAGAAAGGAAGAGAGTGATCTTCCTGGCATCCGATGCGGCTTCGAGGTCAGTGGCTTCAAGATACAGCTGAAACTTCTGCTTGAAAATCTTCCAGTTAGCACCGAGGTTGCCAGCGATGTGGAGCTGCGGGGGAGGGCGGACGCTGTCATTGTTACCAGATGCAGATTATCTCAAGTAGGTCCATCAAACTCGAGCATAACTCACTGGTACCATGATGTATTTGTGTTCAGTGGCATTTGTTTATTTGCTTTTTATTAATTCTCATGATATGGGCACGGCTGACAAAGTCCATCAGTTTCAAATCCTACTTTTATCCAACGGTTCAATTTATTTGGGAAAAGAAATGAAAGGGAGTGAGAGTTTGAATAAGACCTTAAAGCCATAGACGTGAGCCATTCAAGGCCATCGCGTCCGCTCCACCATTCAATGAGATTGTGATTGATCTGATGTGATAATCCTGATCTCCACTTTCCCGCTTTATCCCATTACTCTTGATTCCCTTACTGATAGAAAATCTGTCTATCTCAGCCGTGAACATAATTAATGATCCATCTTCTACAGCTCTCTGCGGTAAAGAACTCCACAGATCCACTATCCTCTGAAGGAACAAATTCCCCCTCATCCCTGTCTCAAAGGGGCAACCCTCACTCTGGTCCTAGACTCTCTCACAAGGTGAAACAGCCTCTCAGCATCTCTCCTGTCAGGGCCCCTGAGAATCCTGCATGGCTCAATAAGGTCACCTTCATTCTTCTAAACTCCAATGAGTACAGCCCCAATCTACTCAACCTCTCCTCATAAGAAAGTTCCTCCATAACCGGGATCAGCCGAGTGAACCTTCTCTGGACTGCCTCCATTGCCAGTAAATCTTACAGGTATCCGGTATCATTGTAATATGGCCAATAGAGGTAAGGGGCTGGATTCTCTGATTTGGAGACTATGTCCCCACCACCGGCGGGGGAATGGTAGCGTTTTACGGCAGGTAACGGCCACCGATTCCCTGTTTTGCTGGGGGCCAGCAGGGAGTCAGCGTAGAGCACACGGTTCTAGCTGCTGATACGCCCCGGAGAATTGCCGGGTCCGTGGCCATGCACAGTGCCCCCAGCCCCGAAAATGTCCGACTGTGGCGGCGCTGGACTGAGTCTGCAGCCACCACGCCAAGTTCCCGGCGGGTGAGACCACACGTGTCCCACGCCATCGGGAACTCGGGGGAGGAGCATCGAGGGATGGGCCTCAGGCAATGGCATGATGCCATGGTTACGTGGAGGGGGTGGAGCATCGGGGGATGGGCCTCAGGCAATGGCCTGATGCCATGGTTACGTGGAGGGGGTGGAGCATCGGGGGATGGGCCTCAGGCAATGGCCTGATGCCATGGTTACATGGAGGGGGTGGAGCATCGGGGGATGGGCCTCAGGCAATGGCATGATGCCATGGTTACGTGGAGGGGGTGGAGCATCGAGGGATGAGCCTCAGGCAATGGCCTGATGCCATGGTTATGTGGAAGGGGTGGAGCATCGAGGGATGGGCCTCAGGCAATGGGCTGATGCCATGGTTACGTGGAAGGGGTGGAGCATCGCGGGAGCGGAGCCGGCCCCGATTCCGTCGGGAATTTGGATTCTCCGACCCGTTGCCGAACGCGGTTGGAGAATCCAGCCCAAAAATTGTATTTGCTCATATGACAACCCAGGCGTCCCTTGTAGGTGAATAAATGCGAGTTTATTGCAGACATGGAAAACGGCTGCTACGGCAGCTCACATTCTAGAAACCCCTGTCAGGACTGACCAGAAGGCCAGTCCCTGACCAGGCCGGCTTTTGCATAGCCCGCTAATGAGCTCCAGCTGGGCGGGCGCACTAACGGGGAAGCTCGCATTCCACGAGTCCCACGGGGAGATCGATTAACGCATCTCCCTGGGCCTTGTGAGGGTTATTGCAACTAAAAACAAAAATAAAAAGATGTGGAAGATGTTTTAGGGAGGGTCAGCCTTGGAGAAAGCCACCTGGAAAGAATCACCCAATCACAGTTAACTGTGAAGAATCGTATTGCGCCAGTGCACCATTTGGTATGGGGTGGCGCACCCCGAAAGTTACAATCACAGCTCGCTGTGATAAATAGGAAGTCATAAATCTCAGATGCCAAGAAGTGTCACATTCAAGTCCAAACCTTAAGCTCTGTTTCTCTCTGCACAGAAGCTGCCAGTCGTTGCTGCTGAATCTTTCCGGCATTTTCTGTTTTTAATCCAGATTTCCAGCCCCTGCCGCATTTTGCTTTTATTTCAGGGACATTGAAACTTGCAACCAAAGTGTTATACAAGCAGCATGGCCAAAAATAGTCACACGTGTAATGTAACAGAAAGTCACGGCAATTTAGCCAACGGTTTCTGATGTGTTAGGCAGGTTGGTTCGACGTTGACTGCAACTGGATGCAGGGAAGCTAGAAACAAACGTCTGACACCGGAGATGATCCAACACTGTTTTACTTAACTAGTGGACTGCTGTACATGTTCAGCTGTGGGTTGACACTCTACTAATCCAACTGATGATCTCTTACCGGCTCGACCAGACTTACTAGCTACCGCATGATGATAGTGCTCACGAACTTGTCGACTCTGACTGTCTCAGTAACTGGGTCCTGAGAGAGGGAGAGCCTTAATGCCCTGTGGGCTTGATAGTGGTGGTGTCCTGTCTGGTGATTGGTTGTTCTGTGTTCATTGGTCATCCAGTGTGTCAATCACTGCCTGTCTGCATCTCATTATATACATGGGTGGATATTATGACAGTTTCTAAGGGGGTTTTTAACTGTAGACCTTTTCCATTTTCAAATCTGTCATTTTGTAGCGCTAACGTGTGTAAATGCGGATGGAATCATATATATGCAATAATACACATGACGACAATTCAACGCTCTTGCATTTTCCCCAAAGCCTGAATGCTATGTTAGTTTATCCTAATCTGCATCAATTATGGCTTGTTTGCCGACTCCAGAAGCGCAGGCAGTTTTGGCTGCCAATTTCCGCTTGTCCCCCACAAGTCAAATGCAGTAAGTTCCTGTTTGCACGGTGGGATTGGGGGGGGGGGGGGGGAGCAGCGCTCGTCAGCGATCCAAGAGTGGGACGAGAAACGCCAAGGAGAGCCGAGTGTGGCTTATCCTTGCCCACGGTGTAGTTCCGCGGTTCCCCCTGCCCAGTCCGACCCCCCCCCCCCCCCCCCTTCCCAGTGCAACCGACCT
The DNA here is from genome assembly GCF_902713615.1 of Scyliorhinus canicula. NCBI lineage: Eukaryota > Metazoa > Chordata > Chondrichthyes > Carcharhiniformes > Scyliorhinidae > Scyliorhinus > Scyliorhinus canicula. The sequence continues at coordinate 152,768,146 of NC_052157.1, read as the reverse complement.
TTTCCTTGATACGAAGTTGAGCAGTCTTCTGTGTCCCTCTGCCACAATGCGTGCGGATCGGAGATCGTTGACCGCTGGAGTTCGATCTCCAAAACCGTGTGCACACAAGACAAGACCAGTAAGGGTACCTGTTCATTTACGATCCGTGCCTTCTCGGCCTTAATTAACTTGGTTGACTTATTAGGAGCGGAGGCTTTCCAGGTAAAAGGAGCTGTGGTGGTATGCACGCCCAAGCCCTCTCTTGGGTATTTGTGGGTAAAACTGTTTCAAGGCAGACAAAAGGCTACTTGCGGGTTGCTTTGTACTTTGAAACTTGCCCGTTATTTATTACATCGTAGGAAGTTCAGTTCACAAATGCATAACCTGTCAATTGATATTTAAATTCTTTTAAGTTAGAAAGAAGATAAGAAAAAGGAACAATCAGCTATATTTGAGAGGAAGACACTTGTATAAAGCCAACCTGCGCTTCTCCGGCAAGGTAATGATGACCGACTCCTCGGGCGGGATTCCTGGGTCCCTGAGACTGAATGTTGACGCCAGGGCAGGATTCGTGGGCTTTCACGACAGCAGCGACCCTGGACTGATTCAGCAGTTATGGAGGGGCTAGCACCGGTGTACCACGTGGAACACGATCGACTCCAGGTGCGAGATTCGCCAGGTCCGTGATTGACACTCGAGTGGCTGACAAGCTGCAGCCGCATATACACATTACACTTCTTCCACACAAACTCACCACAGCCAACAAGATTCCACTGGTCGTGCTGGAGCGCGCCCATACAACTGATGGGTCGGCTGGGGCCAGAGGGCACTGAGGGGTGTGGCCTGAGGGGGGGGTGGGGAAAACCTGTACGACCCATGGCCCTAAGTTCACAGTGGGCTGTCAACTGCATTGCTGCCTTGCCGTCTGCGGCAATGGTGTGCCGTGTCCACCCCGATCCCACAGCCCACCTCTTGGCCACTCCCCCCCCCCCCCCCGCTTTCTCCCCCAGCCCTGGCAGGTGCCCCCCGGGCCAGCGGCACAGCTGTCAGCAAACTATGGTGATGTTGGACACTTTCCCTACCCCTCTCTCCCTCAGCAGCCACAAAGCTAGTTTCACGACTTTTAAAAGCACAGGTGAACCCCGGCATTGGGAACGCGGTCCATCCGGGGTGGAGAATCGCGGAGAATATTGTCTCAAGCCCGCAAACGATATGGAAACGATGTATACTGTACGTGCATTCCGGTACGCATTGACACCGCTGTCAAGGTGACGGAGAAATGCGATTCGGTGTCAAAGCGATTTTGCCATCGGAACCTATTCTCCGGCCAATCGTGTTTCCTGGCTTCGGTGCCAGCCAACGGAGAATCACGCCCCTCCAATTCCGATTCGGCAAATCCAAGCCTTCCGGACACAACTTTAGACAGTAAACTCCCCATACTAAATTGCCCACCCCCTCATTTGTAGTTTGTTAATTGTGTTGCAGCTCCCTGGCCTGCCCCACCACAACCCCACCCCGCCCCCACTTGGCCACCTGTCCCTTACTGTTCAGTCGCCCCCATTAACACGTTCTGTTATTTCACTTTTTGCCACTATTAGAAGTCTTTATCCCGTAATGGCAACATGAATACTCCCCTTTGTCTTATGCCCATGGCAAAATTTGGCAATAGCCTTTCAGCAGCCGCATTACCCGCGGATGGCAGTGCCGTAATGGTCAATACACCTCGTGAGCAGCCAAAAAACAGGAATTGCACCGGCGAGATCTCAGTTTGAGACCTTCCCCAACCCCCCCCTGCCAATAATTTTGAATACATTTTAATCTAATTAATGGGATTGACACCATAATGTCTGCCCACAACGTCACTTCCCCTGCCTGCCCGGTGGCACGATGTCACACCAGCGCGAATCACTACAGGTTTTCAGGCCGGGAATATGTGGGCCCTGGGGTTGGGGGACGTGCCTGGGCATTTCCCGCTGGCACCCTGGCATATACCCCCTGGCATGAGGCACTGCCAAGGGGGCACTGCTAAACGGACACATGAAGGAGACACTGGCATGAGGCACTGCCAAGGTGGCACATGAAGGGAGTCTTATTGGATTGGATTGGATTTGTTTATTGTCACGTGTACCGAGGTACAGTGAAAAGTATTTTTCGGCAAGCAGATCAACAGATCATTCAGTACATGGAAGAAAAAAGAATTAAACAAAATTCAAGAAAATACATGAGAATACATAATAGGGCAACACAAGATATACAATGTAACTACATAAGCATTGGCATCGGTTGAAGCATACAGGGTGTAGTGTTAATGAGGTCAGTCAATAAGAGGGTAATTTAGGAGTCTGGTGACAGTGGGGAAGAAGCTGTTTTTGAGTCTGTTCGTGCGTGTTCTCAGACTTCTGTATCTCCTGCCCGATGGAAGAAGTTGGAAAAGTGAGTAAGCTGGGTGGGAGGGATCCTTGATTATGCTGCCCGCTATCCCCCGGCAGTGGGAGGTGTAGATGGAGTCCATGGATGGGAGGCAGGTTCGTGTGATGGACTGGGCGGTATTCACGACTCTGAAGTTCCTTGCGGTCCTGGGCCGAGCAGTTGCCATACCAGGCTATGATGCAGCCCGATAGGATGCTTTCTATAGTGCATCTGTAAAAGTTGATAAGGGTTCATGTGGACATGATAAATTTCCTTAGTTTCCTGAGGAAGTATAGGCGCTATTGTGCTTTCTTGGTGATAGCGTCTCCATTGGGGGGTTCCCATTCTGCATGTGGGTTGGATTGCCTTATCTATGGGGCTGTTGAGGGTCTCCTACTGCAGTAGGGGTTGGTGCATTTTCCACTTGCTCATGGTGGGGGTTGGGGGGGGCGGTTCCCTGATGTCCATGGTGGGGTAGACCCTCATGTCTGTGCGGCAATGGCGGGGGGGGGGGGGGGGGGGGGGGGGGCTGATATCCTTGGGGTTCAGCCTTAAATTTAACTTTGAGATCCGGGCGCCCTTTAACAATGGTATCCCGATCTCAGATTCCCAGCATTGCCAGTCTGTTTATACCCTGCCTCTGCAGCTGGCTGTGTGATCCTCGCCAGCACTTTGAAATTACACAGAAAACCGTTTAATCAGGCGAGAGAAGGTGGCTGTGATGCCGATGGATTTCACACAGCTTTTCTCGCCTGATCCAACACTCTGTGCCATTTTGGGAAGATTGCAACCAATATTCCCTTTGCCCAGGCCTATCTCTGGTCTTCCATCCTGCCCCACCTCCTCTACCCCCTTTCCAACTATATAATTCTGTACCGTTCAGACGGAGGCCATTCGGCCCATTGAGTCTGCACCAACCCTCCGAAAGAGCACTCTATCCAGGACCATTCCCCCACCCTATCCCCATACCCTCTCAGCTCCCACCTAACCTTTGGACATGAAGGGGTAATTTTAGCATGGCCAATCCACCTAACCTGCACATGTTTGGCTTTCAGTTCTGTCGGAGGATCATTTAGATCCAAAATGTTCGGTGCGATTAAACGGCCCCGTCAGGCTCCAACGTGGTGTCGAGACGAGGCTGTTGAACCTTTCGGAAGGACTGTCACAAGATTTGCAACGCTTGAAACGTCTCACAAGATTTAACGGAATCCTGCGAGACATCGCGACCTGGATCTTTCCCTCAAATGTGGACCAGTCGTAATGGCACCTGGCGGGGGTGGGTGGGTGGGGGGTGGGGGTGAGTCTCCCAGGCCTTTAGACGCTTTTGAGTGGTCGGGGATAGAGGAGCGTGGAATCCTGGGTGCCCGGATGGCAGGTTGGCACTGCCAGTGACCGAGCCTGGGGAAGGTGGGGGGGGCCTTACCAGATGGAAGGGGTGGGGGGTTCTTGAGAGCCTCCCAAAGTTTGGAAGGATCGAAAACCCGGGTGAGGGGCCTGAAAGGGGGAGATTGGGGAATCAGGGATATCTCCCTTGATTCACTTTGAAATCATGGGTTGTGGTGTTCTTTGTGTTGCTTATTTAGGATGGTTGGCGTAGTGTTCCACAAAGACCACAGTTTAGCTTTTACTTAAACAAAGCTATGATTTTATTTACACTACTGGGTTTCGACACTTAGTCCCAGAAGGGGCTGGTTTAGCTCACAAGGCTAAATCGCTGGCTTTTAAAGCAGACCAAGCAGGCCAGCAGCACAGTTGGATTCCCGTACCAGCCTCCCCGGACAGGCGCCGTAATGTGGCGACTAGGGGCTTTTCACAGTAACTTCATTGAAGCCTACTCGTGGCAATAAGCGATTTTCATTTCATTTTTTCATTTTTAGAATGCAGAACTGATCAATAACATCTCACTACGCTCACCTACTGCTAATTTCACTCACTGGGATAAACTATAGTCTAACCTTCTTACACTATCTGCTGTTATGAACTTCATTAGCTGTCTCCTGCATACACTCCTCCCCTAAGGTCTAGCATCACTGCTTTGTAGAGAAGTATCTGCAGCTCCCTCTAGTGGCTATTCGCGGTACTACATTAACCCTTGTAATGCTGATGGTTATGATAATACCACATTCCCCTTTCTTTGAGAAAGAACATTTTATTACAGCGGTTACAATATTTCCGTTTACTTCTGACCTTGTAGGCGAATTGCTGTCTTAATAACTAGTAACTACCACAATCTCATTACAGTATCATATAATACAGTATTTATGTGATGGCAGTTCTATCACTTCGATGAGTATAGGTTAAATTACAATCACAAGTTCAGTCTCTCTGGGGGTCGTATTCTTCTGGTAGAATGCTTAAGTGGAATGTTCAAGACCTTGGTTGCTCTATCCCATCTTCTAGCGGTGTTAGTGCTAAACTTGAATCTGGTAAGGCAATGTCTTTGAATATGTTGTCATGTGGAACAAATTTTTCCCGTTGAGTTTGAACCTTGTGCTTGACACATAGTAAAGCTCGTCTGTTTCTCCTCAACAGCGATCTTTATTATGTTTGTACTAAGTAGAAACTAGGTGTTACCTGTCTCAGAACTTTGGCAAGATTTGGCCAACCACCTTCTGGATTTCGAATCCTCACAAATTCCCCTTTGTGAAGCTCAACTAGAGTCTTGGTATTTCTTGTTGCTTACTCTCTGCGTTCGTGATTCTTTCACATGTCTTATTATCAGTTTCTGGACTGGTGATTTGTGGTGAAGTGGTTCGTAGTCTTCTCCCCATCAACATATGTGCAGGTGAGAGACCCGTCGATAACGGTGTTGCTCGGTATGCTGACAAAGCTAATGACATGTCTTGACCATCCTGACTCGCCTTGCGGAATAATCTCTTAATTATCCCTACTCCTCTCTCTGCTTTTCCGTTAGACTGTGGATAACATGGGCTAGATGCCACATGGTTGAAATTATATTGCTGTGCAAACTGGGTCCACTCCCAACTCGAGAAACACGGACCATTGTCAGAAACAACGTTCAGCGGAATACCATGGAGTGCAAAATCAATTTTGTTGCCTTTATCACTGAATCTGGCAGTCGAATCTTTCAACAACATCACCTCTGGAAAGTTGGAGTCATAGTCTATGACTATCAAGTAGTCATGACCCTGGGATTGAAATAGATCCGTGCCCACTTTGTTCCATGGACTGGTCACAATTCCCATCCGTTGCATGGTTTCTTTGCTCTGTACAGGCTGATGCATCTGACAAATTGGTCATGCTTCAAGATGCTGAGCGGTCTCTCCGTTTATTCCCAGCCAATACCTCTCTATGCTTAAATGTTCCCTCATAAAATGGGTTGCAGGAAAATAACTTATTTATGGAAGGGTTAACAGTACAGGTCAATAACTATGTTCTGCTGACTGTCTTGGTTTACATGAAAAATGGACATTTATGGAAAGTACTACTCTCGGAACAGTGACAGACCCAGCTCCTCTGCAGGGTGCTGGTCATGGCCACATGTAGGCGCACGTTCATGTCGCTGTTGCTGCAGAATGCCTAGATGTAAACTGGCAAGTATGACAACCCTGTCTCCCTTTAGCAGGACACAATCAATTGTAGTCAGATTGTCTCTAATGTTTTGAAAGGGTGATTTGCATCCAGCAGGCCATCCTTCTCTGAGGTATTGATTTACCTTCTGAAGCATCGGGTCCTTTTCAGTTTCAGATTTTATGGTCTGTAGTTTGCGATCAGAAACTGGTAGTAGCTCAGAAATTAAATGAGCTTGCAATTCCACTATTCGGACCAACTCGGGTTCTGATGATTCAGCATCAGTAGTAGCTATGTAGTCTGATGTTTCAGCATCATCGAAGCTTTGTTGACTGATGGTCCATCATCAGTGTTGGGCTGTGGAGAGGTCGTTCACATCAGCTAGGTCTTCCCTGGACTCTTCACCTGTGTCATCTGAAGTACCAGTTGAGTGAGTCCTTTCAACTATCTGCAATCTTTCACAAGCAGCAACACCAATCAATGAACATTTCTGACCCTCTACTACCTCAAATTCGATGGGTATCTCTATTTTCCCATTTTTCACAATGAGACAGCATGACCCCTTTGTAGCTATCGTGTTACCTTTGGAATCTTTGAACTCACAGGCGGACTGCTATAACGGAGGCTTTCTGATTACTTGCTTTAAAGATCAAAACGTGATAATATTTGCGTGCGCTCCTGTGTCAATCTTGAATGGGATTAATTCACCATTTATTTCAAGTGAGACAGTCACTTGACCTATACTTTATTATCTTTGAGAGTGTTTATTGCTCTTTCTTCTCGATCCAATAAATCAATCTTGGTAATAGCTTCTGTCATGAAGGTTTCTGAAAGTGAATAGGATGAGCAATCCTGTCTATCCTTCATGATTTTGGACTTTATCTCAACACTGTGCACACTTTGGATCTCTCTGCCATCACTATAATGCTGTTTAAATTTGGACACTGGAAGAGTTGGTTCTAAACGACAATGTGCTGCGAAGTGATTCAGTCTACCACTCGTTGGACAATTTTCTGTTTCCCTCTCGTTGGACAATTTTCTTTTACTGTGGGCGTGTCCACAGCTTGTGCACGCCATCACATTCATGATGTCACAATCAAAATGGCCACTGGCCGTTGTATGCAGTTTCCTGTGCTGCGATGCAGCATTAATGGCATCGGCCACGTTTATCGATTTCATGCTTTTTTCTTAGCCACAAATTCGGCATATTCGCTGGGTGCCTGCTCGCTGGCCTTACACATATTTATTACGTCTTCAATCGACAACACAGGCTTTCTCAACATTTTCTCGCGCAACCCTTCACAGTTTATTCCGAACTCAACTGGGTTCCCGCAGCATAGATTCGGAGGCTGAAGCTAAATTACAGGACTGCGCTCGGAGCTTGAGAGCTGTGACAAAAGAATCCACTGACTCTCTCCTCAGCTGCAGCCTTTTCCGAAGCGTGCAGTGCTCATAGGTCTCATTTACCTGTTTCTTACAGTGTGTGTCAAACTTTTGGAGCACATGCTGTATTTATTTCAGTCCTCATCTGCACTGAGTTCAAACAAATTGGATAACTCCAATGCTTCAGGTCCAGCCACATTTTGTAGGAGAGCTACCTTACCTTGACCTGATGCATTTTCTAGAGTGGAGGCTAGAAATAAAGACTTTGAACTGTCGCTTAAAGAAAGTCCAGTTCTAGCATAGTTTACCATGTGTCTTGAAGTGGTCAGGCTTCTTGAGACCTTCCATCTTCTGCTCAGTCTTTATGCAGATTTGTTCTGAGTTGTAGCCTCTGGATTGCTTTCTTCAATCTCCAATGCTATTTTACACTAATCTAATTACTGTTTCTTTCAAGGAATAGACTCCTGGTACCATGTGGAGTTCTTTGTGTTGCTTATTTAGGGTGGTTGGCGTAGTGTTCCACAAAGACCACAGTATAGCTTTTACTGAAACAAAGCTATGATTTTATTTACACCACTAAACTGGGTTTCAACACTTAGTCCTTTTGGAATACAGAATTGATCAATAACATCAAACTACACTTACCTACTGCTAATTTCACTACTGGTATAACCTATAATCTAACCTTCTCACACTAACTGCTTTCATGACCTTCACTTGCTGTGTACTGCTTACTCCGCCCCTGAAGTCCAGCATCACTGCTTTGTGGAGTAGCATCTGCAGCTCCCTCTAGTGGCTATTCATGGTACTACATTAATCTTTGCCATGCTGATAGTTATAATACCACAGATCTTTTACATCCATATCAGAGAGCAAACAGACCTTATCTGAAAGACAGCGGGTGAGACTCTCCATTAGCCATTGCTGAAATCGGAAATGCCAATTGGGCAGAGAATGGCTTCCGACGCCAATATGGCGGCAGGAGCCGGTTTGATGCCAAATCGCGAGTTTTCATCACCTCGAAAATGGCATCAATGCGTTGCACTTTGCGCGTACTTTAAACACCGTTTGCATATCATTAGCGGGCCCACCCGCGATTCTCCGCCTCCGACGGGCCGGGTTCCCGACGGCACGGTCCACGTGTGGCTCTCAGAAACCGTGAACTCGGCACGGTGACTGCTGAGAGAGAGAGAGAGAGGGCGTACAGACAGTGTCCAACACCGCCATACTTCTGTCTTTCAGATAAGGTCTGTTTGCTCTCTGATATGGATGTAAAAGATCTGTGGTATTATAACTATCAGCATGGCAAAGATTAATGTAGTACCATGAATAGCCACTAGAGGGAGCTGCAGATGCTACTCCACAAAGCAGTGATGCTGGACTTCAGGGGCGGAGTAAGCAGTACACAGCAAGTGAAGGTCATGAAAGCAGTTAGTGTGAGAAGGTTAGATTATAGGTTATACCAGTAGTGAAATTAGCAGTAGATAAGTGTAGTTTGATGTCATTGATCAATTCTGTATTCCAAAAGGACTAAGTGTTGAAACCCAGTCGTGCCGCTTGCCGGGGGGGGGGGAGGGGGGGTGCCTTCTTCCAGGACCCGGGGGGGGGGGGGGGGGGGGTGGCCAGGAGGTGGGCTGTGGGGTCGGGGTGCACGGGTACACAACACCATTACCACAGCCGGAAAACAGCCAAGCCACTGACCGGCCGCTTTAAGTTCAGTGAATTCAGCGATGTCCGAAAGCTCTCTCGACACCGTCCTCTCCCACTGATGAGAAACTACTCACCCAGTTTTGGATCTATGAACGTTAATCAGGACTAACCAATTGGTTGGCTCCTCGGCTGAGAGTATATCAACAAAACCATTCAGAGTTGATAGAAATTGTTGTTGCTCGATATTAAGACTGTTGGGGAGATTTTCTCCTTTCATTGCAGTCTGTAGCCAAGGGCTTTATTTAAACAACACCTGGTTTATCATTGTGCAAATTCAGATTAAGAGATTTTATTTGTTCCTTTAAAATATACTCAGTAAAATTAATCAAACAGTGAAGAGAGCCAACTGGCTACAGGAAGCTTCGTACTGTGGAAACCATAACGATCTTGTGGCAAGGTTGCCATCATTGATGCTGGATTTAGATTCCAGATTCACTCATTGAATTGAAGTTCCACCAGCTGCTGCAATGGGATTTGAACCTCTGCCCGCAGGACATTACCTGGGCCTCTGGATTACTAATCCAGTGACATTAGCACTATGTCAACGTGTCGCTGACAAACTCTGGCCCGCATGGCTAAAAATCACAGGACGCAAAGGTAGCTGTGCACCCGTTCCACGAAGCACACTTCGAAGGCTAAGGGGTGATCTGATCGAGGTATTCAAGATATTAACAGGGAAAGACAGGGTAGATAAAGATGAACTATTTCCACTGGTTGGAGATTCTAAAACTAGGGTGCATAGCATAAATATTAGGGCCAGACCGTTCAGGAGAGATGTTGGGGAAGAACCTCTTAATTCAAAGGTCGAGGTTTAGAACTCTCTCCCAAACAGCAGCAGAAGCTGGATCAGTTGTTAAATTAAAATCTGAACTTATTGTCACAAGTAGGCTTCAATGAAGTTACTGTGAAAAGCCCCGAGTCACCATATTCTGGTGCCTGTTTGGGGAGGCCAGTACGAGAATTGAACCCGCACTGCTGGCCTTGTTCTGCATGACAAGTCAGCTGTTTAGCCCACTGTGCTAAACCAGCCCCGCTATTATGCAAAAATAATAAGGGAGATGGGTCAAAAGCAGGTATATGGAGTTAGCCCACAGATCAGCCATCATCTCATTGAATGGAAGGACAGGCTTGAAGGGCTGAATGGCCTAGTCCTGTCCCTATGCTCCTAAGTGAGGACTTGCAGTGCTGTGCATGGAGAGCCTATCCTTCCGACCTAATGAAGGCTTTGTGTGTCCTGTTTAAAGGTCATGCAGCTGTGATGAAAGATGTGGATACCTCCCCACAGCACTTCAAACCGACGATATTTTAGCAAGAGTAACAATTGTATGACAGCCTTTAACACGGCACAGTAGTTGGCATGTTGCTTCACAGCACCAGGGACCCTGGTTCGATTCCTGGCTTGGGTCACTGTCTGTGCGGAGTCTGCACGTTCTCCCCGTGTCGGCATGGGTTTCCTCCGGGTGCTCCGGTTTCCTCCCACAGGTTCCAAATGTTGATGGGTAATTTGGACATTCTGAATTCTCCCTCTTGTGTACCTGAACAGGTGCCGGAATGTGGTGACTAGGGGATTTTCACAGTAACTTCATTGCAGTGTTAATGTAAGCCTACTTGTGACACTAATAAAGATTATTATAATTAGATTATTAACTTAAAAAATATAGAGAATTCAGTTTTTCCAGTGGTGTGGAAGTGCAGGGAGGATGATGGGTATAATTGAAATGGCCAATTTCCACAAAATTGCAAACTTTTCAACTTCACTTCATGGCCCCATCTTGTTGATGGTGTTAATAGTTCACTCTCCTCAGCTTCCATTCCCCTCCCTTTTAAATCTGACATCAACACCTGTCTCCTCAAAAATAAAATGCCAACTACCCCATGTGCATCCCACCTTTCCCCTCCAGCCTTTGACCATGTTGTCATCTCCCAGATCCTCGCCCGGTTCTATTCTTACGTATCCAGTTGTGACAAGAGAAGCTTCCTACTCCTGCACCATTATCTCGGGTGGCCCACAAGGGTCTATTCATGGATTGTCCTATTTCTCATCTTGTTGCCCCGCAGTGTCATCACCACAAAGCACAATGCCTGTTTTCATACCGGCACTGGTGCCTCCCAGGGTCTCTCCTATGCTGCAACTTGGCGACAACTTAGAATAGAATAGAATAGAACAGTACAGCACAGAACAGGCCCTTCGGCCCTCGATGTTGTGCCGAGCAATGATCACCCTACTTAAACCCACGTAACCCGTATACCCGTAACCCAACAATCCCCCCATTAACCTTACACTACAGGCAATTTCGGATGGCCAATCCACCTAACCCGCACATCTTTGGACTGTGGGAGGAAACCGGAGCACCCGGAGGAAACCCACGCACACACGGGGAGGACGTGCAGACTCCACACAGACAGTGACCCAGCCGGGAATCGAACCTGGGACCCTGGAGCTGTGAAGCATTGATGCTAACCACTATGCTACCGTGAGGCCCCGTCTTGATACCATTTTCTACACGTACTCTGCTGGCGCCCAGCTCCAACTCAGCATCACCTCTCTGGACCCAGCCACTGTCGCTGAATTGTCAGACTGCAACTCCAATACTGGAAGAGCAGGGATTTCTCCCAATGAATATTTGGCAGACTGAATCCACCGTCTTTAGTCCCCGCCACCAGCTCCATCTGTCTCACTGTTCACAACGTCATTGTCACATGCTTTTCATCACATATCTGCGCCATCAGTAAGACGACTATTTCCACCTCTGTAACATAGCCCGACACCACCTCTGCCTCTGTAAAAATCCTCATCCACCCTTTTGTCATCTCTAGACTTGAATATTACACTGCACGTCTGGTCAGCCTCCAATGATTTACCCTCCAGAAACTTGAGGGCATCAAAAGTTTCCCATGTCCAATCTCACACCAAGACCCGTTTATCCATCCCCCTGTGCTCACTGACCTACATCGGCCCGCAATTAAACAATGTCTTGAGTTTAAAAAATCTCACCCTCGCTTCTAAATCCCACCACGTACTCACTCTGCCCCGTCTGCCTAATCTCCTCCAGCCCGACAATGCTTCAGATTATCTTCATTCCAACAACTATTGAAGATCCCCCATTTTAATCCTGGTGCTTTGAGCGAACCGCTCCCGGTGATGGACATAGAAACCTCTCAGACAAAGTACATTTTGTGCCCTTCCTTCCCTCAGTGTTCCTCCGCACGGTACTCGCCATGGAACATTCCAGATTCATTAGCTAAGCTGGGGTAGTAGATTGCCATCTACGGGAGGTTCCCTTGCTTCTACAGGACCTGAAGCTATAAGCCTGCATGGGGTCCGGCGTCTCGTTGAAGACTCACCTCTCTACTGGGCCGTTCACTATTGTGTCACTAACTTTGGGTGTCTGTCCTGTTACGTGACAAAAATATATCCAGGGAATGAGATGAGCCAGCGGGGACGTTGATTAAATAGCTAAAGCAGGCAATTGCTATCTCGTCGGAGACACGGAAGGGAAAATAGTTTTTTCAAATCCAAAAATTAAAATGAATCGGCTGAGATGACAACTATGTGGTTGGAAAAGGTCAAGTTTGTTTTGTGGCGCTTGGAGGATGGGTTCACCTGTGTTTTAAGCTTCTGGGTTGCCGTAAAAGAGACAAGAGTTCTGCTTCTCCACAAAACACCATTATTTCTTTAATCCACCTTCACACACAAATATCCATCGCGGGGCAGCACGATGGCACAGTGGTTAGCACTGTTGCTTCACAGCTCCAGGGACCCATGTTCGATTCCCGGCTTGGGTCACTGTCTGTGTGGAGTCTGCACGCTCTCCCCGTGTCTGCGTGGGTTTCCTCCGGGTGCTCCGGTTTCCTCCCACAGTCCAAAGATGTGCAGGTTAGGTGGATTGGCCGTGCTAAATTGCCCATAGTATCCAAAAGGTTGGATGGGTTGGAGGTGTGGCCTGAAGTAGGGTGCTCTTTTCCAGGGTCTGGTGCAGACTCGATGGGCCGAATGGCCGCCTTCTGCACTGTGAATTCTATGATTCTGAGACATATGGAAATCTGTTAACAATTTCACAATTCTTTCTTTATAATTTTTTTTGACAGTTGATTGGAGTTCATCAGTAGCAATAGGTTTTGCTGTTAACTTTTCCCTCTATTAAGGCGGCACGGTGGCGCAGTGGGTTAGCACTGCTGCCTCACAGGGCTGAGGTTCCAGGTTCGATCCTGGCTCTGGGTCACTGTCCGTGTGGAGTTTGCACATTCTCCCCGTGTCTGTGTGGGTTTCACCCCTACAACCCAAAGATGTGCGGGGTAGGTGGATTGGCCACGCTAAATTGTCCCTTAATTGGAAAAATGAATTGGGTACTTTAAATTTAGAAAACAAAACTTTGCCCTCTGTTGTCCTTTGAACACAGCCTGACTGTTAATGATGCAGACAATAATCTGGCTTTGTCTCTACAACGTTCACTGGGGTCTACAGGTCCTTTTCAAGACTAAAGTGTATCGCCAGTCCAATTGCCAGGATGAGTGGGCCTGAAAGGAAGGCCAGGCCACGACGAATGATCAGTTGTTTTGTGGTCAAAACTTCTCCAACCGTGGTGACTCCAGCGTCCACAATGGAAGTCTCATCTGTCACCCGGCCATTGTTTATCTTTGATTCCAATTTACAACCATTGGGAATGGGATTCGCTGCACTGTTTCCTGTGACACCTGTGAAATAAAGTCACATTGAAAAGTTGTGAGAATATGATGGTATCTGTTAATCCAAATAATTTTAGGAGGGCTGTTGATCAGGCCAATGATCTCCTCCAGAAGAATCAGCCATGGGCCATACCACATGATTTATAGACAGGTGGTTGATCTTCTCATAAGCACCATGACCACGAAGCCAGGGAGATAAAAGAGCAAGAAACACAGTGCGACTGGGAGCGGAGTGCTGACTTGGAGTTTGGAGTGACTGAGGTGATGCCGGATTCAGAAGTGACACGAGGGGTGGGATTCTCGCCTATCTGCGGGGGGTCCCGGCGGGACGGAGTGGCATGAACCACTCCGGCGTCAGCCCGCCCCAAAGGTGCAGAATCCTCCGCACCTTCAGGGGCTAGGCCGGCGCTGGAGTGGTTTGCGCCACGCCAGCCGGGGCCGAAACAACTCCGCCGGCCGGCGCGAGTCCATGCATGCGCAGGAGCATCAACGGCTGCTGATGTTATCCCCTCGCATGCACGGGGGGGGGGTTCACCTGCGCCTCAGCCATCGTGGAGGCTGACACGGCCGACGCGTAGGAAAAGAGTGCACCCACGGCACAGGCCCGCCCGCGGATCGGTAGGCCCCGATCGCGGGCCAGGCCACCATGGGGGCACCCCCGGGGCCAGATCACCCCGCGGCCCCCCCAGGACCCCGGAGCCCGCCTGCGCCACCAGGTCCCGCCGGTAAGTCTAATCTACGCCGGCGGGACTGGCATAGAACCAGCGAGACTTCTGCCCATCGCGGGCCGGAGAATCACCCGGGGGGGCCACTGTGAGCGGCCGCCGACTGGCGCGGCGCGATTCCCGCCCCCTCCGAATCTCCGGTGTCGTTCACACCGCCCCCCCCCCCCCCCCCCCCCCCCCCCCGGCGATTCACTGAATCGGCGGGGGGTCGGGTAAGTGGAAGCAGCTTGTAGGTCTACAATTTGTGGTATATAGTTTGTAACGGCTATATTCTGCAGTAATGAGGACCAGGGAAGACCACCCTGAGAGTAATTGATGGTATTTGATTTAAGTATCTTCCAAAAGGTTTAATTAATTAATTAAGTTCTAATTTTTTAAATTAAGGGGCAATTTAACATCGCCAATCCACCTATCCTGCACATCTTTTGGGTTGTGGAGGTAAAACCCACGCAGACAGGGGGTGAACATGCAAACTCCACGCAGACAGTGACCCCGGGCCGGGTTCGATCCTGGTTCCTCGGCTCCGTGAGGCATCAGTGCTAACCACTGTGTTACCCTGCCACCACCAAAAGGTTTAATTCAAAGGTCTAACTCGCGCAAGAGAATGCAAAGCCAGGGTGTGCTCCTCCTGCTCTGCGTGGGAAGCTAAGAACACCTCCAGAATGGAACGTGAGGAGCCAGCAAGTGTGCTGGAAGTGCCTCAAGTTGAAGCTTTTAATTTTTATCCTGGACTTTGGAGCTGGGGCAGCGACTGGAGTCATACCGCAGCAACATCTACATGGAGAATATCCTGGATAGCAATGGTCACACCACAGGCTAAGACTCCACAGGCAGGCAGTGCAGGGTTCTGCTGTGGCCAATCCTCTTCATGGATCAGTGACCCTAAATGGTGAAACACCAATCTTCACGAGCAGGGACCACATCAAAGATCATTCCAAGCACTAAGTAAGCATGTGATTGCGCTGCACCAATTTCCCTTTGATGTGGTCAATGTTTGTAAACATTGGCATTTCCCCCACATAGAATCACTGATCCAAGAAGGGAGATGAATGAATCAAGGCTGCGGCTGGTTTGTGGAAGCTGTCAATCACAGCCAAGTGGAAGTTATGAATTGCTTGCAGCTAATGGATCTGTGGGTTCCAGACGCAGGTACCTGCTCCCCTTCCACGAATGGACAGATGGAGATCCAAGGTATGTGCTGCAGCTGTAAATCTTTTCAGTGCCCCTGCCTGGACTACTTTCTAGCTTCCAGACAGGGCTCTCTTGTTTGGGGGGGGGGTGGGGCTGTGTGGCGGATACCTTTAGTCAGAGCGGGGATCCTATAGCCGGGGGTTCCTTTAGTCATGTGGTCCCTTTCGTCAGGGTATCCTTTGGGGGGGGGGGGGGGGGTCTGCCTAACACAGGGATCGCTGGACGGGTCTCTCTATTGCAGGGGTCCCTAGTTGGGGGGGGGGGGAGAGAGTCTCCCTATAACAGGGGTCCCTGAGGGGGAGGGGTCTCCCTATAACAGGGGCCCATGGGGGATGTCTTCCGATTAGGTAGAGAAGGTGTAGAAGCCCGGTATTTCTAATACACCTAATATAGGTAGAAGATAGATGTTTAAGCGTAAATATTAAGAACCAGTTTTAAATTAAAGATTAAAAACACATATTCTGCAAATTAATTTAATCATTTTCTCCAACACAACTTTTAGGTAAGTTAGTTTTAGGTAGGTTTTGTTGGTAGGTTTTGTTAGTAGGGTAGGGTAGGTAGGTTTCAAATTGTAATCAATAGAAGACAAATAAAACAATTCTTATTTGCACCTGAGAAGTTTTAACTTAAATTTCGCATGAGTTCCAGTAATCGCAAAGTGCTGCTGGTAACCGAATGGTTTAAAATCGAGCAGGAGGGCTGGGCAGGCAGGGCATTGTGGGTCAGGGGTGGCCCTCGGATGGACTTGGGGGCAACCCCCCTCAGGGGCCATGCTGGCAGAAACCACAAGTGATCTGCGTCTACGTGATTCCCGGTCCCGAGGACCGGTGAATAATGGTAGGCCGCAGCATAGGGTGCCGGGCCCGCTAAATGAACGCAAGTCATTTATAGGGGGCAGCACGGTAGCATGGTGGTTAGCATAATTGCTTCACAGCTCCAGGGTCCCAGGTTCGATTCCTGGCTGGGTCACTGTCTGTGTGGAGTCTGCACGTCCTCCCCGTGTGTGTGTGGGTTTCCTCCGGGTGCTCTGGTTTCCTCCCACAGTCCAAAGATGTGCGGGTTAGGTGGATTGGCCATGCTAAATTGCCCGTAGTGTTCTAAAAAGTAAAGTTAAGGGGGGGGGGGGGGTTGTTGGGTTACGGGTATAGGGTGGATACGTGGGTTTGAGTAGGGTGGTCATTGCTCGGCACAACATCGAGGGCCGAAGGGCCTGTTCTGTGCTGTACTGTTCTATGTTCTAAGTCGGTCATTAAGTCCCATCTGCATTAATTTACTTCCCTCCACCGCCTCGCAGACGTGGACTTCAAGACAGCCCCCAGCACGGCGTCGGGGCTGAGTCAGCGCGGCTTTGTCAAGGGGAGGTCATGTCTGACAAATCTGTTATAGAGTTCTTTGATGAGGTAACAAGCAAGTTAGACAAAGGAGAACCAGTGGATGTGATTTCTTTAGATTTCCAGAAGGCCTTTGACAAAGTGCCGCATAGGAGACTGTTAAATAAATTAAGAGCCCATGATGTTTAGGGTAAGATCCTGGCATGGATAGAGGATTGGCTGACTGGCAGAAAGCAGAGAGTGGGGATAAAGGGGTCTTTTTCAGAATGGCAGCCGGTGCCTCACGGTGCGCCTCAAGGGTCGGAGTTGGGAACACAACATTTCACAATGTACATTAATGATTCGGAAGAAGGAACTGAAGGCACTGTTGCTAAGTTTTCAGATGATACAAAGATAGGTAGAGGGACAGGTAGTATTGAGGAAGCGGGGGGGGGGGGGGGCTGCAGAAGGACTTGGACAGGCTAGGAGAGTGGGCTAAGAAGTGGCAGATGGAATACAATGTGGAAAAGTGTAAGGTTACACTTTGGAAGGAGAAATGGAGGCATAGACTATTTTCTAAATGGGGAAATGCTTAGGAAATCAGAAGCATAAAGGGACTTGGGAGGCCTAGTTCAAGATTGTCTTCAGGTTGATGTGCAGGTTCAGTCGGCAGTTAGGAAGGCAAATGTAATGTTTGCATTCATGTCAAGAGGGCTACAATACACGACTAGGGATGTACATCCGAGGCTGTATAAGGCTCTGTTTGGGCCCTGTTTCTAAGGAAGGATGTGCTGGTCTTGGAAGGATCCAGAGGAGGTTCACAAGAATGATCCCTGGAATGAAGAGCTTGTCATATAAAGAACGGTTGAAAACTCTGGGCCTGCACTTTTTGGAGTTTAGAAGGATGAGGGGGGGGATCTTATTGAAACTTACAGGATACCGCGAGACCTAAATAGAGTGGGCGTGGAGAGGATGTTGCCACAAGTAGGAAAAACTAGAACCAGAGGACACCATCTCAGATTAAATGGACGATCCTTTAAAACTGAGATGAGGAGGAATTTTTTCAGCCAGAGGGTGGTGAATCTGTGGAATTCTTTGCCGCAGAAGGCTGTGGGGGCCAAATTACTGAGTGTCTTTAAGACAGAGACAGATAGGTTCTTGATTAATAAGGAGATCAGGGGTTATGGGGAGAAGGCAGGAGAATGGAGATGAGAAAAATATCAGCCATGACTGAATGGTAGAGCAGACTCGATGGGCCGAGTGGCCTACTGTTGCTCCTATTTTCTGCGATTCATGTTTTTATCCTATAAACTACTTCAATACACAAGTTCTATAATCCTTGTCTGCACAGGATACAGTCTGCAGCCTCTTCAACAACGTTAAGAGGCTCAAATGAACACAACATGGGATCGGAAATTGACCTGTACCACATCCGTTGTTCATTTTTCTCCTTTTCCATTCCTATTTATTGGGATGGAAATTGTGATGAACTAAATTACAACTTGGAATAAACTCCTTATGGGGAATGGTTTAAAGTCAGCAAAACTTCCTCCTTTACCTGTTGACAGATATTGGGTTTGACCAGCCGAGGTTCCGGTCGAAGTGTCCACATCTCTCATCACACCTGCGTTAACCAGAGCCTTAAACAAAACCCCACAAAAACCATCATTAAAGCAGTGGAGGGACATAACAGAGGAAACGCTTTCTGCACAAAACAATCTCCAGACCGTGTTGTAGTGCATTTTTAAACCCTCATCCGTCATCCCGTACCAGCCTCCCCGAACAGGCGCCGGAATGTGGTGACTAGGGGCTTTTCGCAGTAACTTCATTTGAAGCCTACTTGTGACAATAGGCGATTTTCATATATTTTTCATTTCACATCCAGAACGGATACTCAGATCAAAGAGTTTACGCATTCCTATTGGGTGGCAAAATAACTAGGAGATTACCCGACTGTTCATTCTGCCAACGAGGAGCTGGGTGGGGACAAAAGAATATTTTATACAAAAACTTGGTGTAATAAATAATCTCTACTATCTGCTTTTACCTCATCAGATACTTTGTTCCAGTTCATCCTGGAAATCGCTATCAAATAAAATACTAATTGGACAAACACGCTAACGAGCATTCCGGACACGATAGCTGCAAAATAACAATGGTGCAGTGAATATGGAGACAAGGATGTTGTGTTCCTCTTCCACTTCTATTCCTCTGTCAAACCCTTTCATCTATATCAGATGGCTGGTGTCCACCTGCGTGGAGGTGCCTGTCCAATTTTGGTCTGCATTCAGGCGATGAAGAATTCTGCCAGGGATGCTGTTGTTGGTGAATATCCAATGATCCGTTCATGCATGAAAGTTGGACATGACCCTTGGGCAGCTCGCCTCCCGCTAATATCCCAGTGTCTCTGGTTCGCCATGAAAAATGACCAGGGGAGGAAGGTTGCCCTGTCTAACAGTGCAGAGTGAGGATGGGTCATCATTGGCCCCAAAATTGCACACGGACTGGTCAGACCCGAGTTGGGCCCCAGAGACGAAGTTTCCACCCAAGTACACATTTCTTTTTCCGGTGATCTCGAGAGGGAATGGGATCTTCAATGCTTTGAAAGAGAGCAACTGGGGCAGAGGGGTCATAGTTGTCAGTAAAGAAGAAAGGAAGGTATTTAAATTCCTACCCAATACACCAAGTTTGGCAGCAAACATCAGTGAGATTCCAATGGGGAACCCAATGAGGTAATATCCCACCAGGTTGCTGATAGCCCCCAGTTTCTGCTTGCCAGCTCCTCTTAGCACTCCACCGCATACACACTGAGGAATAGACAAACAGAATATATGACAGAGATTACACAACAAATTGTTGTAACTTCTACAGGAAGGAAACAAAACCTGGTGTCTTAACATGTCCTCGAATAATTCAGAGCCAGTGGATAACACTCTGAACACAGCCACCGATGTTCTGTTGGGAATAGGTGATGTGGTCAATTCACCTCCGTGTTTTGCCAAGTCCTTATCGCTGTGTCTGTATGTCGTTGAACGTCATTGTTGTTCGCAGTAAACCACTTTGTTATATAAAGTGATGCCACGCACTTTAACAGTATCAAAAAAATCTATTGAATACTGTCTGGAAAGCTCCAATTGTCCCTCCACATTTGTAGCATTTTGGGGGAGATCCCATCAGTGGCTGGGATTTCCTGTTCGTATCAGTGGCGGGGACTATCGTGGGTGGGACTGGAAAATTTGGAGAGAGACCGAAAGCCAATTGGGTTTCCCATCCCGCCTGTGACGATGCCCATCGTTGGCTGGGCTGGAAAATCCAACCAAATGTGTCTGTTTCGATTCTGAAAAGAGTTACCTTTGATGATGGCAAGTTTTGGCCCACTCACCTAACCTATCTATATCCATTTGTAATTGTTTTATTTCCTCATTGCAACTTACTGTCCCACCTGTTTTGGTGTCACCTACAAATGTGGCTATAGAACCTTCTATTCCTACATCCAAATCGTTAATATAGATTGTAAATAGTTGGGGCCTGAGGACCAAACCCTGTGGCACCCGACAAGTTACATCTTGCCATCCAGAAAAAGATCCATTTATCCCTTCTCTGTCTTCTGTCAGTTCGCCAGTCTTCTATCCAAGAAAATAAATTACCCCTAACCCCATGTTATCTTATCTTGGGCATTTACCTTTTATGGGGCACCGAATCAAATACTTTGTTGAAGCCCAGATATACTACATCTACAGGATCCCCATTATCTACTTGGTTTGAGACATCTTCAAAGAGCTCTAGCAAATTAGTCACACATGATTTACCCTTCAGAAAACCATGCTGACTCTGATGGATTGCATTTTGACTTTCAAAATATTCTGCTTTTACTTCCTTAATAATGGATTCTAACAATTTTACAATGACAGATGTTAAACTAACTGGTCTATAGTTTCCTATTTTCCCTCCCTTTTGGAATAAGGGCAACATTAGCATTTTCCCAATCCACTGGAACCTTTCCCGTATCCAGGGAATTTAGGAATATTATAACCAATGGATCCACTATCTCCCCTGCCGCTTCCAATGAGACCCTGGGATCTAGCCCATCAGGCCCTGGGGACTTGTCAGCCTTCGATCCTAATAGTCTGTTTAGTACTTTTTCCCTATTGATGATTTTTCCAGATTACTCCCTTTCTATTATCTCTGTATTACCTGTTACTGTTGGAATGGTAAGAGAGTCCTCCACCCTGTAAACCGAGGCAATAAAGATTATTATTATGGTCAGGGAGTAGTGGGGTGGTCAGGGTGTAGTGGGGTGGTCAGGGTGTAGTGGGGTTGTCAAGGTGTTAGTGGGGTGGTTAGGGTGTAGCAGGGTGGTCAAGGTGTAGTGGGGTGGTCAGGGTGTAGTGGGGTTGTCAGGGTGTAGTGGGATGGTCAGGGTGTAGTGGGGTGGTCAAGGTGTAGTGGGGTGTCAGGGTGTAGCGGGGTGGTCAAGGTGTAGCGGGGTGGTCAAGGTGTAGCAGGGTGGTCAAGGTGTAGCGGGGTGGTCAAGGTGTAGCGGGGTGGTCAAGGTGCAGCGGGGTGGTCAGTGTGTAGTGGGGTGGGCAAGGTGTAGGGGGGTGGTCAGGGTGTAGGGGGGTGGTCAGGGTGTAGTGGGGTGTCAGGGTGTAGTGGGGTGTCAGGGTGTAACGGGGTGGTCAAGGTGTCGTGGGGTGGTCAAGGTGTAGTGGGGTGGTCAGGGTGCAGAGAGGTAGGGTAGTCCTGTGGTCAGGGTGTAGTGGGGTGGTCAAGGTGTAGTGGGGTGTCAGGGTATAGTGGGGTGGTCAAGGTGTAGTGGGGTGTCAGGGTATAGTGGGGTGGTCAGGGTATAGTGGGGTGGTCAGGGTATAGTGGGGTGGTCAGGGTATAGTGGGGTGGTCAAGGTGTAGTGGGGTGGTCAGGGTGTAGTGGGGTTGTCAGGGTATAGTGGGGTGGTCAGGGTATAGTGGGGTGGTCAGGGTATAGTGGGGTGGTCAGGGTATAGTGGGGTGGTCAGGGTATAGTGGGGTCGTCAGGGTGTAGTGGGGTTGTCAGGGTGTAGTGGGGTCGTCAGGGTGTAGTGGGGTTGTCAGGGTGCAGTTGGGTCATCAGGTTGCAGTCAGGGTGTAGTGCGGTGGTCAAGGTGTAGCCGGATGGTTAAGGTGTAGTGGGGTTGTCAGGGTGTAGTGGGATGGTCAGGGTGTAGTGGGGTGGTCAGGGTGTAGTGGGGTGGTCAGGGTGTAGTGGGGTGTCAGGGTGTAGTGGGGTTGTCAGGGTGTAGTGGGGTTGTCAGGGTGTAGTGGGGTTGTCAGGGTGTAGTGGGATGGTCAGGGTGTAGTGGGGTGGTCAGGGTGTAGTGGGGTGGTCAGGGTGTAGTGGGATGGTCAGGGTGTAGTGGGGTGGTCAGGGTGTAGTGGGGTGGTCAGTGTGTAGTGGGGTGGTCAGGGTGTAGTGGGATGGTCAGGGTGTAGTGGGGTGGTCAGGGTGTAGTGGGGTGGTCAGGGTGTAGTGGGGTGGTCAGGGTGTAGTGGGGTGGTCAGGGTGTAGTGGGGTTGTCAAGGTGTAGCCGGGTGGTTAAGGTGTAGTGGGGTTGTCAAGGTGTTGTGGGGTGGTCAAGGTGTAGTCAGGGTGTAGTGGGGTGGTCAAGGTGTAGGGTGGTCAGGGTGTAGTGGGGTGGTCAGGGTGTAGTGGGGTGGTCAGGGTGTAGTGGGGTGGTCAGGGTGTAGGGTGGTCAGGGTGTAGTGGGGTGGTCAGGGTGTAGTGGGGTGGTCAGGGTGTAGTGGGGTGGTCAAGGTGTAGGGTGGTCAGGGTGTAGTGGGGTGGTCAAGGTGTAGCCGGGTGGTTAAGGTGTAGTGGGGTTGTCAGGGTGTAGTGGGATGGTCAGGGTGTAGTGGGGTGGTCAGGGT
The DNA here is from genome assembly GCF_902713615.1 of Scyliorhinus canicula. NCBI lineage: Eukaryota > Metazoa > Chordata > Chondrichthyes > Carcharhiniformes > Scyliorhinidae > Scyliorhinus > Scyliorhinus canicula. Next base: position 152,745,316 of record NC_052157.1, on the reverse strand, counting down.
GTAGTGGGGTGGTCAGGGTGTAGTGGGGTGTCAGGGTGTAGTGGGGTTGTCAGGGTGTAGTGGGGTTGTCAGGGTGTAGTGGGGTTGGCAGGGTGTAGTGGGATGGTCAGGGTGTAGTGGGGTGGTCAGGGTGTAGTGGGGTGGTCAGGGTGTAGTGGGATGGTCAGGGTGTAGTGGGGTGGTCAGGGTGTAGTGGGGTGGTCAGGGTGTAGTGGGGTGGTCAGGGTGTAGTGGGATGGTCAGGGTGTAGTGGGGTGGTCAGGGTGTAGTGGGGTGGTCAGGGTGTAGTGGGGTGGTCAGGATGTAGTGGGGTGGTCAGGGTGTAGTGGGGTTGTCAAGGTGTAGCCGGGTGGTTAAGGTGTAGTGGGGTTGTCAAGGTGTTGTGGGGTGGTCAAGGTGTAGTCAGGGTGTAGTGGGGTGGTCAAGGTGTAGGGTGGTCAGGGTGTAGTGGGGTGGTCAGGGTGTAGTGGGGTGGTCAGGGTGTAGTGGGGTGGTCAGGGTGTAGGGTGGTCAGGGTGTAGTGGGGTGGTCAGGGTGTAGTGGGGTGGTCAGGGTGTAGTGGGGTGGTCAAGGTGTAGGGTGGTCAGGGTGTAGTGGGGTGGTCAAGGTGTAGGGTGGTCAGGGTGTAGTGGGGTGGTCAAGGTGTAGGGTGGTCAGGGTGTAGTGGGGTGGTCAGGGTGTAGTGGGGTGGTCAGGGTGTAGTGGGGTGGTCAGGGTGTAGTGGGGTGGTCAAGGTGTAGGGTGGTCAGGGTGTAGTGGGGTGGTCAGGGTGTAGTGGGGTGTCAGGGTGTAACGGGGTGGTCAAGGTGTCGTGGGGTGGTCAGGGTGTAGCGGGGTGGTCAGGGTGTAGTGGGGTGGTCAGGGTGTAGTGGGGTGGTCAGGGTGTAGTGGGGTGGTCAAGGTGTAGCAGGGTGGTCAGGGTGTAGTGGGGTGGTCAGGGTATAGTGGGGTGGTCAGGGTGTAGTGGGATGGGGTAGTCCTGTGGTCAGGGTGTAGTGGGGTTGTCAGGGTGTAGTGGGGTGTCAGGGTGTAGTGGGATGGTCAGGGTGTAGTGGGATGGTCAGGGTGTAGCCGGGTGGTTAAGGTGTAGTGGGATGGTCAGGGTGTAGGGGGGTGGTCAGGGTGTAGTGGGATGGTCAGGGTGTAGGGGGGTGGTCAGGGTGTAGTGGGGTGGTCAGGGTGTAGTGGGGTGGTCAGGGTGTAGTGGGGTGGTCAGGGTGTAGTGGGGTTGTCAAGGTGTAGCCGGGTGGTTAAGGTGTAGTGGGGTTGTCAAGGTGTTGTGGGGTGGTCAAGGTGTAGTCAGGGTGTAGTGGGGTGGTCAAGGTGTAGGGTGGTCAGGGTGTAGTGGGGTGGTCAGGGTGTAGAGGGGTGGTCAGGGTGTAGTGGGGTGGTCAGGGTGTAGGGTGGTCAGGGTGTAGTGGGGTGGTCAGGGTGTAGGGTGGTCAGGGTGTAGTGGGGTTGTCAGGGTGTAGCGGGGTGGTCAGGGTGCAGTGGGGTGGTCAGGGTGTAGTGGGGTGGTCGGGGTGTAGTGGGGTGGTCAGGGTGTAGTGGGGTGGTCAGGGTGTAGTGGGGTGGTCAAGGTGTAGTGGGGTGGTCAGGGTGTAGTGGGGTGGTCAAGGTGTAGGGTGGTCAGGGTGTAGTGGGGTGGTCAAGGTGTAGGGTGGTCAGGGTGTAGTGGGATGGTCAGGGTGTAGTGGGGTGGTCAGGGTGTAGTGGGGTGTCAGGGTGTAACGGGGTGGTCAAGGTGTCGTGGGGTGGTCAGGGTGTAGTGGGGTGGTCAGGGTGCAGAGAGGTAGGGTAGTCCTGTGGTCAGGGTGTAGTGGGGTGGTCAGGGTGTAGTGGGATGGTCAGGGTGTAGTGGGGTGGTCAAGGTGTAGTGGGGTGGTCAGGGTGTAGCGGGGTGGTCAGGGTGTAGTGGGGTGGTCAGGGTGTAGTGGGGTGGTCAGGGTGTAGTGGGGTGGTCAGGGTGTAGTGGGGTGGTCAGGGTATAGTGGGGTGGTCAGGGTGTAGTGGGGTGGTCAGGGTGTAGTGGGATGGTCAGGGTGTAGTGGGATGGTCAGGGTGTAGTGGGATGGGGTAGTCCTGTGGTCAGGGTGTAGTGGGGTTGTCAGGGTGTAGTGGGGTTGTCAGGGTGTAGTGGGGTGGTCAGGGTGTAGTGGGGTGGTCAGGGTGTAGTGGGATGGTCAGGGTGTAGTGGGGTGGTCAGGGTGTAGTGGGGTGGTCAGGGTGTAGTGGGGTGGTCAGGGTGTAGTGGGATGGTCAGGGTGTAGTGGGATGGGGTAGTCCTGTGGTCAGGGTGTAGTGGGGTTGTCAGGGTGTAGTGGGGTGGTCAGGGTGTAGTGGGATGGTCAGGGTGTAGTGGGGTTGTCAGGGTGTAGTGGGATGGTCAGGGTGTAGTGGGGTGGTCAGGGTGTAGTGGGGTGGTCAGGGTGCAGAGAGGTCGGGTAGTCCTGTGGTCAGGGTGTAGTGGGGTGGTCAGGGTGTAGTGGGATGGTCAGGGTGTAGTGGGGTGGTCAAGGTGTAGTGGGGTGGTCAGGGTGTAGCGGGGTGGTCAGGGTGTAGTGGGGTGGTCAGGGTGTAGTGGGGTGGTCAGGGTGTAGTGGGGTGGTCAGGGTGTAGTGGGGTGGTCAGGGTATAGTGGGGTGGTCAGGGTGTAGTGGGGTGGTCAGGGTGTAGTGGGATGGTCAGGGTGTAGTGGGATGGGGTAGTCCTGTGGTCAGGGTGTAGTGGGGTTGTCAGGGTGTAGTGGGGTTGTCAGGGTGTAGTGGGGTGGTCAGGGTGTAGTGGGGTGGTCAGGGTGTAGTGGGATGGTCGGTGTAGTGGGGTGGTCAGGGTGTAGTGGGGTGGTCAGGGTGTAGTGGGGTGGTCAGGGTGTAGTGGGATGGTCAGGGTGTAGTGGGATGGGGTAGTCCTGTGGTCAGGGTGTAGTGGGGTTGTCAGGGTGTAGTGGGGTGGTCAGGGTGTAGTGGGATGGTCAGGGTGTAGTGGGGTTGTCAGGGTGTAGTGGGATGGTCAGGGTGTAGTGGGGTGGTCAGGGTGTAGTGGGGTGGTCAGGGTGTAGGGGGGTGGTCAGGGTGTAGTGGGATGGTCAGGGTGTAGTGGGATGGTCAGGGTGTAGTGGGATGGGGTAGTCCTGTGGTCAGGGTGTAGTGGGGTTGTCAGGGTGTAGTGGGGTGGTCAGGGTGTAGTGGGATGGTCAGGGTGTAGTGGGGTGGTCAGGGTGTAGTGGGATGGTCAGGGTGTAGTGGGGTGGTCAGGGTGTAGTGGGGATGGTCAGGGTGTAGTGGGGTGGTCAGGGTGTAGTGGGATGGTCAGGGTGTAGTGGGGTGGTCAGGGTGTAGTGGGTGTCAGGGTGTAGTGGGGTGTCAGGGTGTAGTGGGGTGGTCAGGGCGTAGTGGGGTGGTCAGGGTGTAGTGGGATGGTCAGGGTGTAGTGGGGTGGTCAGGGTGTAGTGGGGTGGTCAGGGTGTAGTGGGGTGGTCAGGGTGTAGTGGGGTGGTCAGGGTGTAGTGGGGTGGTCAGGGTGTAGTGGGGTGGTCAGGGTGTAGTGGGGTGGTCAGGGTGTAGTGGGGTGGTCAGGGTGTAGTGGGGTGGTCAGGGTGTAGTGGGGTGGTCAGGGTGTAGTGGGGTGGTCAGGGTGTAGTGGGGTTGTCAGGGTGTAGTGGGGTGGTCAGGGTGTAGTGGGGTGGGTGTAGTCCTGTGGTCGGGGTGTAGTCAGCGTCAAGGCTGTAGTTGGGCTGGAACACGCCGTCAAGTGACGGGATAGTTGTTTGGGGGGAGAGAGTAGTCGGGTTGGGGAGCAGTGGGTTATGGCTGGTCAGTGGGTTATGGCTGGTCAGTTGGTTAAGGCGCCCAGTTAAGTTAATCTTGTCTGTAGCCATTTAAGATGGCCACCTGCAAAGGACCATGGGAATTATGGTGAACCCAGGACTCAGACAGATACACAGCCTATGTGTATCTGAAACACAGGTAACCAGACCTGATCGAAACCCCCGCTCATTTGCATTTTAATGGCCCATTTTCCCAGGACAATAGAACTCCAATCAAGCAACCGGTACAGTCACAGACTGATCGGCGCCACTCCACTTACTCAGAAAGCCCAACTGCCAAGGTCAATGACCGCTAAGGACCTGCCCAGCCACCAAGGCACCCGCCCCTTTATTGGCCGAAATCGCAGACAGTGATCAGAGCCCTGTCGAACTCTTGGGTCCAAGGTTAAGGACCGCCCCAAAGAGCGCAAAATCCCAGAGGGATAAAAGAGGACACAGCCATGTGTTCTGTCTCTTTTGGATCCGACCTGTGCCAACCCAACTGTAGCAGGAACAGCCAGTCAAGTTCAAGACCAACCATCGCTACCTGGCGGATAAGCCCAGCAGAGACAGAGCCACTTTCTTCGAACCAGCCAAGTGAAATCCAGATAAAGGCCTTATCCATTTGCACAGTGCCGGTCGCCCTAAAGATAAGTGTAGGTTATTGTAGCTCATAGGTGTAGTTTAACTGGTAGTAGATATTGTGTTTGCATGTCGACATTGTCATGATATGCAAACATGCAACCAATGAACAATGAAGGAATCGATGGGCACTGCGAAAAGTTGCTTGCCCACAACCACTTTCCCCTCCATTTCCACATGTCGAATTGCCTCCTTCAGACACCTCGAACCATGAGGCCACCAGCCGTGCCTCCCACTCGCCTGTCAAGACACCGTCATCCCCTCCGCCACCTCTCCGGCGGTCGACGAGGATCAGACGCAAGCCTCAGAGACTGGACTTATGAGGAATGGTTTTGTTTGTTCTGTTCAGTATTCCTTACTCAGTCACATTAGACAGACACATTCACATATGTATACATCTAAAAAAAACAAAAAAAGGGGAGATGTCATGATATGCAAACCTGCAACCAATGAACACTCAGAAAAGGACACAACCAATGGGCAGTTAGGACACTCAGAGGTGGCATCACCACAAGGGGGCATGACATAAATACTATAAAAGGGATGAGGCACTCACACCCTGCCTCTTTCCACAGACAGACATCTAGAGAGTTAGACAGGGTTGATCAGCAGCATCACACCCCAGCACGTGGCTTAGAGCAAGCTGCTACAGTTAGACTGAGTTACTACAGTTAGATTAGCAGAGAGTCGAACTCATTTGAGAACTGTGTTAATAGTTCAATAAAAACTAATTTCAGAGTCTGGAGCATCCTTTAATGAAGACTGCATCAAGTAGCAGCCTGTGTTATCCGAAGCAGCAGAACACAACAGGCTCTTGTGTATGTAAATAAACCATCTTTTGAACTAACTAACTGGTTGTGTGTTCATTTGATCGATATAAGGGAAGGCTTGTGGTCACCAACATTATAAATAGAGCAACAGGTCAATCACTAATGTATTTTTAAATTTAGAGTACCTAATTATTGTTTTCCAATTAAGGGGCAATTTAGTGTGGCCAATCCACCTAGCCTGCACATCTTTGGGTTGTGGGAGTGAAATCCACACAGACACGGGGAGAAAGTGCAAACCCCACACGGACAGTGACCCATTTGGAGAGGGCCCTGGGCAGTGGAAGGTTCTTACTTTCCAGGCAATCTCAGCACAGATGTACGTCAGGATCTCCTTCGGGCCCTGATGTGTATCCCCCATCATAAATCCAATCCCCAAGGGCAGCACGGTGGCCTAGTGGTTAGCACAGCTGCCTCACGGCGCTGAGGTCCCAGGTTCGAATCCCGGCTCTGGGTCACTGTCCGTGTGGAGTTTGCACATTCTCCCCGTGTCTGCGTGGGTTTCACCCCCACAACCCAAATATGTGCAGAGTAGGTGGATTGGCCATGCTAAATTGCCCCTTAATTGGAAAAAATAATTGGGTACTCTAAATTTATAAAATAAATAAATAAATAAATCCAATCCCTGACAGTCTGGATACCGGAAGGTTTGGATCTATACATTTTGAAGAAGGGCATTGAATTTCCCCCTGGCCAATGTTTATTCCTGTAACCAATAGCACTAAAAAAAAATGATCTGGTCAATCTCGTATCACAGCCAATGTTGTTGTATTGAACTGAGTAAAGCTGTCACCTGCTCAACTGCAGGCAATCCTTACTGAACTAACGTCATTTACAGCAGGGAGGACGGGAGACATGAATCACAACACACTGCAGACATTTGTACCCCCTCCGATTCACTTTTCTACAAGCTGCAGAATGTACTGGCATCTGCAAAGATTCAGCACGCCCTGGCAGTGCTGAAGGCCAGTGCACCAGAGATAACTGCTCTCCAACCCAAGCATTTCAGTACCACTCTGCCAGTGGCTTCAACCAATAATTTGGGGGCGCTGCTACCCCCCCCCCCCCCACCCCCCGCATTCATAACACAGAGAAAAGCAACCCACAACCAGCCCAGCTGTGGCCTTCACAGCTGCCTCGCACTCTTTGTATTGGCTGGAAGATTCTATGTAAAATTGGATTTCATCTGGGAAACGAAGGTTCAACACGATGGAGCGTGGTACTCAGTACCTGATGAATGGGTGCTGTAGCAAAGAATCGTAGAATTTACAGTGCAGAAGGAGGCCATTTCGGCCCATCGTGTCTGCACCAGCCCACACCTCCACCCTATCCCCGTAACTCAGTAACTCCACCCAAACCTTTGGGAGACTCAGGGGAAATTTAGCATTGCCAATTGAAATAAACCAGCTATTTCCAATAGGTTAAAGGATTATTGATTTAGCCATTTTGATGTAAATACTAAAGCCCATGTCAAAACTCATTTTAAAAATGAATTCCATCATAAGACTGCAAACACAACCTCAGATTTCAAAGCATACGGCTTGCAATAATCAAAGCGTGGATTTGAAACATTTTCAGTCTAACTAGAAGCAAACAAAACAATTCAATGAAGGTCAAAAAGTGAACCATAAGTTAACATGACTCAACCGTTGTTCAAAATGTGAATAAGTATAGCAGTCAGCAGAAACCAGATCTGATTAAAAGTGTAAGTCACATTCCAACACATAGCAAACAATCAAAGATGCAACATATTCACATCTACGTTGCACATTGATGATTGACAACTAACCATCCAAGCCAATCAACACATTACAGGGGTAGGAACTGATGGGGTCAGACTGATAATATTTTCCTTAAAGATAGAGGTCCAGGCAGCCATTTTCATTCCAGGGTCACTCTATATCTTTTACCTAACTACTCGCTATCCTTATTTCGTATTTTCATATTTCTACTCTAACTCTTGAGTCTGCGCAAGCAGTTTGCTTTGAGCAAGAAACCATTACAGTATTTTGAAAGTTCAATTTGTTTGCAAGCCACTAAGTTAATTATATCTCTTCAGGCCTTCTGCAGGGGCTTTCTTGAGAACATTTGATTTGTAACCACAAGAAGATTTCAAACTCTCAATTATAATCAATAGACACAATAAAAGATTTAATTTTGCATCCAAGACGTGGAGCTTAAATTTCTACTGAGTTAAAGTGTATACGAGACTACACTTAACCGCATGGTAGATTTCAACACCAATCCACCTAACCTGCACATCTTTGGACTGCGGGAGGAAACCGGAGCACCCGGAGGAAACCCATGCAGACGCTGGGAAAACGTGCAGACTCCGCACAGACAGTGACCCAAGCCGGGAATTTAACCGGGGACCCTGGAGCTGTGTAGCCACTGAGCTAACCACTGTGCTACCGTGCTGTATCCTATTGGTACCATAGGACAAGTCTAAAATAATGAAGTTAACATTTAGAAATAGCAAACAAAAGAAAGGTCACATGGACACCTGCATGTACTGAAATACTCACTGCCATGGATTGAAATATGTGACAAAACGTACATAATGAAATTCCTTTCGCAGCTAAGTGGACAATCTCTCTGGAAAATAAAAAGAAGGCTCTTAGGGAGCTGTCACATGATTGTGAACCCATTTTGTCAACGTATGGCGATCCGTTTGCCACTTGCAAAAGGTTTTGTTCCACTAACCGATCATTGGTGAAGATATAGCCCACCACATCTTTTGCCGCTCCGAGCAGCACTGCAATTATTAAGGAGATACACCCTGTGGGAATAAGAGGAAAACATGAGGAATTCTCATCAAATACCCCAGCAGAAATTCCAGATAACGGGCAGGGTTCCCCCATCGAGTCAATTCCAGCTCCCCGCCCGGCGTAATGGGAAAATCACGGGAAGGGGCCCCCCCCCCCCCCCCCCCCAAGGGGCTGTTTAGCACACTGGGCTAAATCGCTGGCTTTGAAAGCAGACCAAGCAGGCCAGCAGCACGGTTCGATTCCCGTAACAGCCTCCCCGATCAGGCGCCGGAATGTGGCGACTAGGGGCTTTTCACAGTAACTTCATTGAAGTCTACTCGTGACAATAAGCGAATTTCGTTTTTTTCATTTTTCAATTGACTCCACATCACGGAGCACAGTGCGACCTGGAATAAGCCCTCGCTAGGCACGATCCAGATAATGATATTCAAATGAGCCATGAGTTAAATATCCCGATGCTCCATTAACATAACGCCCAGGGGTCAAAGGCGCCTCGTCTCATTCACAAATAATGTCCAATTGGGAAGGTTACGGAGGATGTTGACATCCAGGGAGCTCTATCACAATGAGGAGTCAAACCCTTCAGGAGGGTTTAACATGGGAGAATATTGGAGAGATTGTGAGGGTTCCATTGTTTGAATAACCACAGGTTTAGTCAGTGAGTTTAAACTGTTGGACTCACCAATGCAGCACACAGCAACTTTAGCAGAGTTGACAGCCTGCTCTGGGTCACTGGCTCCCAGAGCGTTACCCACAAGAACAGTTGCAGCCACACTGTATCCCAGAGGAAACTGCAGGAGAAAGAATATAAACAGGTATTAACCAATTTCTTCTGCCCATTTGATGTGTTGCCGAAGGTATCTGCCCTTGCAATACAGCATCACCAACCAGACCAGGAAGGTCAGAGGTCCGCTCTCTCCTTTGTGCTGAGTTACCTGGAGCGCGATTCAGCAGGACAAATGTTGTCAGGTTTTGGGAGTATTTGGTGGGATGTTTCTTGACGGCTGCAGTGCCGAGATTGACACTACTATTCAAAGGCACTTTGACGACTTTCGTGCCTCGGGAGTTTCTCCCCGTCCTGCGGAACTGAGCTCGCCAGCAGGACCGGCTCCTGACAGACTGGGGCACCATTTTGAATGGGGTGCCATTTTGAAATGGGCACCATTTTGAATGGAGCACCATTTTGAATAGAGCACCATTTTGAATGGTGTGCCATTTTGAACGGGGCGCCATTTTGAACAGGGCACCATTTTGAACGGGCCGCCATTTTGAACGGCTGCCCGATCTCAACATGTCCTCTTTCACTCCACCATGCTCTCCACCCCCGCTGATGCATGGAATTTAAAATGAGACGGTACACTCTGAAATAGCCATAAATAGGTAAATAAAGTTCTGAGTTTTATATAAACACTAGGAATTAATGTTGAATTCCTTAAATATAATGCTTTGGTGACAATTTAAATTTTGCGTCAAGTTTAGAAACCTGATATTAGATCCAGAAATCAGACAATGCAAAGGTTCGCTGAGATTAGACGAGGAATGAGTGGTTATCGACGAGATTCTCTATTCCAGAAACAAAGGGCGGGATTCTCCGATTGCCAATGCAGAAATAGCATTCGGAGATTGGCAGGAGAATCCCTTTTGACACCGAAATCGGGGGGGGGGTGCCCCGTTTTTTGGATGCTCCTCGCATTCCAAAACGGCGTAATCGCTGAGTACGCCACACACCGTTGGGTCAGCCTCGGGACATTACCTGAAGGCTCCCCTCCCCCGATGCTCCGCCCCCGATGGGCCGACTTCCCGACGGCATGGAGCGCGGTTGCACACAGTTTTCGGGGACCTCGCGTGGCGGCTGCAGACTGTGTCCAGCCACAGTCCAGGGGGGGGGGGGGGGGAGCCGTTCCACTGGCCAGGGGGTGGGGGTTTAGCTGGGGCTAGGAGACTGGTGGGGGGTGGTTTAGGAGTGGCGAGGGGGAGGGGTTACAGGATTACAGGGGGGCACTATCTGGCAGGCCGGATCCGCACGCGGCCGCGCCCCCCCCCCCCCCTCAAACCGGGCAGAGCATCGGTGCGGGGGCGGCACCGACTTTCTGGTCATAAGACGAGACACAAGCTCCGGACATCGCCTCAGAATCGGAGAATCCAGCCCTGTGTGTTTGATACCGGGACTGAAGGGGTGGTGTTCTACGACAGGAACATTGGCGGCGTTCCCAGAGCAATTCATCGACCGTTAGTGGGCTAGCACTGGCGCCGTCTGGAACAGGGCCGAATCCAATTAAAACTGTGCCTGATTCGCCGGAGTCAGGATTGACACTCGAGGGGCTGACAAGCTGCAGCTGCATATTAGCACTCCACTCGCTGTAGTGATCCCTGTATGTAGTAACACGTGATCAAGTAATTTATCATAGAATTTACAGTGCAGAAGGAGGCCATTCGGCCCATCGAGTCTGCACCGGCTCCTGGAAAGAGCACCCTACCCAAGGTTAACACCTCCACCCTATCCCCATAACCCAGTAACCCCACCCAACACTAAGGGCAATTTTGGACACTAAGGGCAATTTCTCACGGCCAATCCACCTAACTTGCACATCTTTGGACTGTGGGAGGAAACCGGAGCACCCGGAGGAAACCCACGCACACACGGGGAGGATGTGCAGACTCCACACAGACAGTGACCCAAGCCAGAATCGAACCTGGGACCCTGGAGCTGTGAAGCGATTGTGCTATTCATAATGCTACCGTGCTGCCCTTAATGTAAAGCAAGTACAGGCAAATGATCACTAGATGACCACACAACCAAGATCAATAAAAAGCTTTTCCTGCTCTTTCCTCAGGGAGTGTGTCAGGAGTGCAGACGGTACAGAAGGAAGACAGCAAGAAAGAAGAAGCTAATAGATATTAGTATATTGCAGTATCTTACTTAATAGTTTAACCTACAGTTATTTGTTTGTCAACTGGTTCAGTATTAAGTAAAAAGAACTCATGAGATAATTTAATATTACTCCTTAAATTACTTTATCATCACTGGAAGACTACATTTATATTTCCACAGCTCGGCTAGACAAAAAGAGTAATATATATAATATAACACTCCACACACACACCATCCCAGCCAATAAGATGGCAGCAATGAGAGCAGCATCCCGTTTCATAGAAACTGGACACACCTCTGGATGCAGTGGAGGAGAGGCAGGCGACACTGTACGTCCGGGGGAAGGGGGTGGGCAGGAGGTTGCCACCCGCTGCCGTGCACTGGAACTGGGTGCAGTTGGGGGAGGCCGTGAGCACCGTGGCAACACCATCCAGACTGGCCAGCAGAGCCGTAAGATATCCTCAGGGCGGCCAGAGTGAGGGAGTAACACTGTGCCCATGGCACTAACCCACGGCCCACACTGTACCAAAGTACAGTGAAAAGTATTTTTCTGCGGCCGAGGGAACGTACATAGTAGACAAAAAGAATAATCGGCAGAGAGCATTGACAAACGGTACATCGACAAACAGTGATTGGTTACAGTGCGGAACAAGGGGCCAAACAAAGCAAATACATGAGCAAGAGCAGCATAGGGCGTCATGAATAGTGTTCGTACAGGGAACAGATCAGTCCGAGGGGGGAGTCGTTGAGGAGTCTAGTAGCTGTGGGGAAGAAGCTGTTCCTATGTCTGAATGTTCGGGTCTTCAGACTTCTGTATCTTCTGCCTGATGGAAAGGTCTGGAAGAAGGCAATGCCTGGGTGGGAGAGGCTCTGACAATGCTGTCTGCCTACCTGAGGCAGTGGGAGGTGTAGACAGAATCAATGTGGGGGTGGCAAGCTTGTGTGATGCGTTGGGCTGAGTTCACCACACTCTGCAGTTTCTTGCGATCTTGGACCAAGCAGTTCCTGGTCCAGGCTGTGATGCAGCCAGATAGGATGCTCTCTATCGCACATCCGTAGAGGTTTGTGAGAGACGATGCAGACATGCGGAATTTCTTTAGCTTCCGTAGGAAGTACAGACATTGTTGGGCTTTCTTGACTGCTGCATCAACGTGTGTGGACCAGGACAGACTGATGGTGAGCCCCAGGAACTTAAAGCTATCGACCATCTCCACTTCAGATCCATTGGTGCAGACATCCTTGCGGGGCCCCGGTGTTGATGACTATTGTGGAGGAGGTGCTGTTGCCTCTCCTGACAGATTGTGGTCTGTTGGTGAGGAAGGCAAGGATCCAGCTGCACAGGGAGGGGGTCTAGTCCAAGATTGCAGAGTTTGGTTATTAGTCTTGTCGGGATAATGGTGTTGAAGGCGGAGCTGTAGTCGATGACAGCAGTCTTACATAGGTTTCCTTGTTGTCGAGGTGTTCGAGTGTTGATTGTAGAGCCGGGGAGATAGCATTTGCCGTGGACTGGTTGCGGTGATAGGCAAACTGCAGTGGATCTTGCAGGATCTCCTGGCGATGAGGTGGGCCCTTCTGGTGCCCCCCCCCCCCCGCCGACCCCCAACCACAACCCGAGGAGGTGGGCGGGAGGGAGGAGGAGGATATGGAAAATCAGACTGAGGAATCCAAAATATTATGACAGTAAGGCGTGTTTCAGGATTAACATGAGAAGGAGAAAGGGGAAACGATATTAGAATTTTTTGTTTAATTCTTTCATTGGGTGTGGGCGCCACAGACTTTTTTATTGCCCACCCCTAATTGCCCTTCAGCAAGTGGCGATGAACGGCCTTCTTTAACTGCTGCAGACCATATGGTGAGGTACATCTACAATGCTGTTAGGGAGATTGTTCCAGGATTTTGACCCAGTAACAGTGAAGGAACAGTGGTTGGAGTCTTGGCGATTTTGCTGCAGTGCACCTGGCAAATGGTACTCGCAGTTACCACTGTGCGTCGGTGATGGGGGGCAGTGGATGGTGGAAAAGCTGGATGGGGTGCCAATCAAGCAGGTTACTTTGTCCTGGATGGTGTCAAGCTTCTCGAATGTTGGAGCGCCACTTTTCCAGGCTAATCGAGACTATTCTACCACACTCCTGACTTGTGCCTTGTAGATGGTGGACAGACTTTGGAAAGTCAGGAAGTGATTTACTCTGCAGAATTCCCAGCCTCTGACCTGCTCTAGTAGCCACAGTCTATATGTAGCTGATCCACTTAAGTTTCTTGTTAATGGTATAACCCCAGGATGTTGAGAGGGGGGATTCAGCAATGGTAACATCATTCAATGTGAAGGGGTAATGTATCTCTTGTTGGTGATAGCCATGGTCTGGCACTTGTGTGCTGTAAAAGGGCAGCACTGTTTCCCAGTGGTTAGCACTGCTGCCTCACAGCGTCAGGGACCCGGGTTAGATTCCGATCTAGGGTGACTGTGCAGAGTCTGCACGTTCTCCCCGTGTCTGCGTAGTTTCCCTCAGAAGCTCATGTTTCCTCCCAGAGTCCAAAGATTTGCAGGTTAGGTGGATTTGGCCATGATAAATTGCCCGTAGTGCCCAGGGATGTGCAGGTTAAGCTACAGAGTTATGGGGATAGGGCAGGGTGGGCGGGGCAGTGGACCTAGATAGGGTGCTCTCTCAGAAGGTCGGTGCAGATTCGATGGGCCGAAAGTCATGGGGGGATGGGCCGGGATTTCGGAGTGTTGACGAAAGTGTCAGAACCGGTGCGAGCGACCCGGCATCAACGGGCCTCCAGGCCCAGTTATTCTCCCCGAGCTCGAGGGCTAGAACGGCGCTGGAGTGCTGTGCGCTGCTCCGGCGCCGAAAGCTAGCCAGTCACGGCCGTCGCGGATCTGCGCATGCGCGCCACGGCCATCTCCGCGCCGGCCCACGGGCAACATGACGGTGCCCAACAGGGACCCGGCGCGGAGGAACATATGCCCCCCCCCCTGGAATTAGCGCGCCCGCCGATCGGTTGCCCCCGATCATGGGCCTGGCCACCATGCAGCCCCCCCCCCCCTCCCCCCGGAGTCAACTCTCCCACCCCCCCCCCCCCCCACCAGGACGGCCACCGCAGCCAGAACGCCGAGGTCCCGCGGTGTAGGACCATTCGAAAACCCCGCCGGCGGGACTTGGCAGGCGCTCGGCCCGTCGAGCGCCTAGAATCACCACGGGGGGGGGGGGTGGCGGCGCTTTCTACGGCCCACGACTGGCACCGCGGTGACTGCAACGGTGCGATTGGCGCCAATTCTCCGGTCGCCCCCAGCGATTCGCCGACCCGGCGCGGGCTCGGTGAATCCCGGCCATGATTACATAATTTAGAAAGGAACTGAGTAAGTATTTGAAAAGAAAGGATGTAAAACTGAAGTATTCCGCCTTCGCTCGTGATTTGGCTGGGGTCACAAATTTTCCGTTCTCGCTCGCAACCGCTACCATCATGGATGAGATTGGGGAATCTCTCCCAGGGTGGCGGATGGGGAGAGAAATGAGAGTATAGACGCTGGATCCAGTTGCAGAGATTGCATCATTGCTAGTTTAATGCACTGAAAGGTCTCCTTCTTGGGCTACATTTTCGTGACTCGTCTAGGGGACAGTTAGCAAATGGATCAGTGGTATTAGCTGGGGCTGGTTTAGCACAGGGCTAAATCGCTGGCTTCAGAAGCAGACCAGGGCAGGCCAGCAGCACGGTTCAATTCCCGTGCCAGCCTCCCTGAACAGGTGCCGGAATGTGGTGACTAGGGGCTTTTCACAGTAACTTCATTTGAAGCCTACTTGTGACAAGAAGCCATTTTCATTTCATTATTGAAGGTGCAGAGTGATTGTTCAGCTGGGTCTGGGGTGAGCTATAATGGGCCAGATGACACAGAATGGACCAGTCCCTCATTGGAAGAACAGTGAAAAGAGAAGAATGTTTAACCCTCATTTAATGGATTTTTCTAAGTCGCTAAGAGCGACTTTATTCCCTTCCTGTGTTAAAATTGCCAATCTGTAGTCAAGCACGCCTTAGATACGTAAGCATTGAATTTCATTTGGAGACATTTCACTTGGAGACATGTGGTCATGAAAAGGACTAAATAAATGCAAGTCTAAGCAAATCTAAATACAACAAATGTACAGAATTTTCATCCTTACCCTGAAAGCTATTATTAATAATTGTAAAACAATGATGTAAGCTCCAAGCTGAACTTCGTTAATTGACCCTGTGAACAGGAAAGGAACAATCAGTAAATTAAACTGTCTTAAAGCAAACTCATTTCAAGAGTGAAAAATGTCTTGCGTGGAATTAAACTTTCTACAGAGCAAAACAAATTTCTTTCGCCTTTATTTTTCTGGATGTGTGCGAACCTCTCATTTCCCTCTCCTGAACTTTTTCCCCCTTGGATCCTGCCTCCAAGGCGATGGGGAGTTGACGGTTCCAAGGGACGCGATCGTCTGGCTGTTCGCACCGGCGGAACATTCCGGTCCCGCCGATGGTGCACCCCCGCCACGGATTTCTCAGCAGTGTGGGGTGGTTTCAGTGGGGAATCCCACTGACAGCGGCAAGACTGGAAGATACCACCACCGGCCAAGAGGGGTGGGCCGCCTCCTGCCGCCGGGAACCACGCTGCGGGGAGGCCAGAGTATCGTACCCATGGGGCGATATTCTCCGTAAATGCGGAGAATCGTAAAGGCTGCCATGGGACAGGCCGTGACCCACGGCAGCCTTCACGGCCACTTCCGGGGCCGATTCCCCCCCCCCCCGGGCGAGGCTAGGAGCGCGGTCGTCAAGGCCGCACGTCAAGCGACACGGCCGATGACGTCAGCCACGCATGCGCAGGTTGGACAACGCCAACCCGCGCATGCGCAGTTGCCGTCTTTCTCCTCAGCTGCCCGGCAAGACGTGGCGGCTTGATCTTGCCGGGCGGCGGAGGGGAAAGAGTGCGTCTGTTTTGGACGCTGGCCCGACGATCGGTGGGCACCGATTGCGGGCCTGTCCCCTCCCGAGCACAGTCGTGGTGCTCCCGTGCCAATCGGGTCTCTAGATGCCCCAAACGGGCAAATGGCGCCCGTTTCACGACGGCAGCGAGCAGGTGTGTTTGCTGCCGTGGTGAAACGGGTGAGAAGGCCCGGCCGCTCGGCCCATCGGCCTCGGAGAATCGCCGCTCGCCGTAAAAAACGGCGAGCGGCGATTCGTGGCGTGGGTCGGGCGTGGGGGGGGGGAGAATAGCGGGAGGGCGTGAAAAATGTCGGGAGGCCCTCCCGCTATTCTCCCACCCGGCGTGGGGGGGAATCGCACCCATGGTGTCTGCCAACGTCGCTCAGAAACCACTGCCAGGAGAGTGTTACAATGCAGAAGGAGGCCATTCAGCCCATCCCATCTGTGTTTGTGATTTGAAAGAGCAGAGCAAAGAACTCTCACCGCAAACTGCAAGGGTAAAATTAACATAGGACAATGATATGACCTTCTGAATATTACAAATACAAATTCACATCAATAGTTCAACGGCAAAAAGGACAGGATAGTCCCTTAAAGGAACGACTGCTCCCAGGGCTGGGTTTTGCAAACCCTTCCCCACCTGACTCCCACCCGCCCTCGACTCTGTAATGGAGAAACTCCTCTCGAACTCCTCTCGAACTTTGCTCATCTTTATTTAATACAAACATTGGTACAGGGTCAACAGTGAAATATGAGCAATACTAATCAAAACATTTATTGATGCCAAGCCAATGAAGGCAATGTCAAGAGGGTTGATCAAAGGCCAGTGAAGGAACAAGGTTTAAAGGAGCATCTAATTAGGCCGAGATATTTAAAGCCGGAATTCCAGATATTCAGGTGAAGTTAGCTGAAGGCTGGGCCATCAGCCATGAGGGTGGCGAAGAATTGGACCGACTGAAAGACACTGAAGTACTTCAATGGTTGCAAAACACTTTGGGACATCCTGAAGTTGGGATAGATGCTGTATGGATGGAAGTCGTCCTTTATGATTCTGACTTACACCCACAGATCATGGGGATAGAGTGGAACTCGCTTTACCTTCTAATTTGCAACAAAGAATAAGCAGAGTGCGCGATTCAACCACCACGTTGCGGCCGGCACAGATCGGGGCGCAGCAGGTACAGAGTGGGGAAGGCCAAAAATCCAGATTCGGACCGAGCGAGCCAATTTGCAATTCACCCGGCCGGCTGCTGATGGCCAATTCCGGATCACGCCCCAAAATGGCGAGTATATCATTAATCCTCATTTGCAATCATTTCAATATCACCAATGAGTTTGAAGTTGAATTCAGCAATCGTAACGGAATTACCCACCTCGCCAGCGAGAAATTCCGCAGGCGTCATTTTGTACTCCTTTTGAAATATGTGAAGCTGGCGCAATGGTTACGGAGGGGAAGGGAGGAGGTGAGTAGCAAGTTGCATTTTCTGGCATGCAACTCAAATGCACCAGAGCTGCCGCCCAGTGCTCCGGGGGTGGGGGACTGCTCGGGGTGGGTGGGGGGGGGGGGGGGTTGGTCGGGGGTTGCCCCTGGGCCCAGGGACATTGTTGCCTGTGAGACCTTCAGGCCATCTTTAAATATTGTAGAGACCCATAACCGGGGCAAGCTGCAGTCTGTCTGTCCACCTAAACACTCCCAGCACAGAACCTTGCTGTGCATTCAATGCTGAAATTCAATTTCACTCCCTACGACTGTGAATAGCCTCCTGCTTCACAGCTCAAGGCTATTGCAAATGACCAATTAACCTTGTTAGCTGCGCGAGCAACCCTTCCGCCATGCTCTGCATCGGTGTGACTTTCTGATGCACAGCGCCAGAGTCGCAGGTTCGATTTCCGACTCGGGTCACTGTCTGTGCGGAGTCTGCACGTTCTCCCCGTGTCTGCATGGGTTTCCTCCGGGTGCTCCGGTTTCCTCCCACAAGTCCCGAAAGACACGCTGTTAGGTAATTTGAACATTCTGAATTCTCACGCTGTGTACCCGAGCAGGCGACTCGGGGCTTTTCAAGGTAACTTCATTGCAGTGTTAATGTAAGCCTACTTGTGACAATAAAGATTATTATTATTGCTGTGTTACCCCGAGCAACTCTGCGGGAGGGGGAGAGAGCGGCAGGTTGATTGAGGTGCTGGTTAATTCATTGTACAGCTGACTGTTTGATGTTTAACGTGTATTTGGTTTTCTTTATATAGTCCCCTGTTGTAGGTGTGTGTTTGTACTGATATTCTGTACCAAAAGGTATGTGTATGGCACGGTGCCCTTTCCTTGTTGGTTTATGGTTAATGTGATATGCGGACTGTTAAGTGATTTGTTTTTATCTTTTTTGGTTAAAGCCGTTTAATAAATAAAATATTCTCGACTCTCTGGTGACTCTCTCCAGTGGATCATTAGTGCACTCTGAGAGTCATAGTAAGGGTGGGGGGGGGGGGGGGGGGGGGGGGGGGGGGGGGAGGGGCGTTGGGGGGGTGGGGGGGGGGGGGGCGCGGTGGCAGGGCTTCTGGGATTTGAGGTTCCCGGGATGGAAGCCCTGATCTATTGTCAGTCTCTCGCCTGCCCCAATTCCTTCCAGATTACAAAATGTTTGCTGGTGTGGATCGCACAGAAGGCGATGCTGGTGACAGCTGAGGCAGGCAGTCGTCGGAGAAGGCGACAGCAGCAACGATGCAGGGTGGAGGTGGGGCCCCTCGCTCAGGGCGCCGCCGCTGACCCTGAAGACCCGGCCACCCATTTAACATTAGTGGGGGATGTGTCGAGTTGAGCAGTGAGTTTGTTTATTTACCTACAATGAACATTCCAATCTCAAAGGCCCACCATTCAACACATAACATCAGCAAGCTGGGGATCGCCAGCCGTGTAAAGTGGCCCCACTCCTGCAGGCAGTCAGTCGACCATCCTACACAGAAATAAGCAACAATGGAGTTACTAACACAGTATAGAGAAAATCATCCATAACATCCAGATCACCTCAGCTTTCAAATTGACTCTGGGTTTTGTTGTGATTGTTGCTTTAATGTGTGTATTGGAATGTTCCAATTAGCATATCCTGGAATTAGCATCTGGTTAAATACATCATCACCACAGGAAGTGATGCGTGGCAACATGTTCAGAGCAATTTGAGCAATCCCGTGTTAGCGTACGGATATAGGCCTCTCCTGTTACTCTGTATATAGTCTATTGTTCATCAGTAAAGGATCCAAACACTTCTATCGTTCATCAATGTGTGATTGGTAAGTTAGTGTTCGAGGTGACTGACGGAACAGTTATCTATCCACCTTTTTGCCATATACCACACCGTAGGTCTACAAAATTATGAGGGGCGTAGACAGAGTGGATAGTCAGAGGCTTTTCCCCAGGGTAGAGGGGCCAATTACTAGTGGGCATAGGTTTAAGGTGCGAGGGGCAAGGTTTAGAGGAGATGTACGAGGCATGTTTTTTTACACAGAAGGTAGTGGGTGCCTGGACCTCGCTACGATAGTGACGTTTAAGGGGCATCTTGACAAATACATGAATAGGATGGGAATAGAGAGATAGGGACCCCGGAAATGCAGAAGATTTTAGTTTAGACGGGCAGCATGGTCGGCACAGGCTTGGAGGGCCGAAGGGCCTGTTCCTGTGCTGTATTTTTCTTTGTTCTTTGTGGGGTGTATGATGAGGGTCCAATCAGATATTGTCCATTACACACCATTGCCCAAGGTGTGAATGACTCCCCTCTGAAACCTACCTGGCCAGGTGTTAACATGCAGCTTTTTCCATCGAATGAATCCAAACAGGAGAATAGCTTGACAGTACTGAGAGGCAACATTGGCAGCGGCCGAGCCTCTGAGAAACAAGTATGCATGTTAAAGGCAGCTTCAAATAATGTCTGGGCCCTTGTTCAGTCATTTATCAGAACCGGGATTCAAATATATATTTGACGTTTAATATGTTAAAACTCATTTGCTACTTACTCCACTCCCAGTGCCAACACATAGAGGAAGAGATAATTGATGACAGCATTGAGGATGTTGGCTATCAGGCCAGTAAAAACCTGAGGCATGGTGATTCCCTGAGGTGGAAAAAAATCGATAAAGTCATTGCCGGAATTAGTCTTCAATAAACCAACAGGGTGTGTGACATGGTGCCAAGGTAGTGGGAAGATGGAGTATACAACTGGTCTCCCAATGGCCATGTTCAGGACACAATGTGCCCCCCATCGAGGACAATCCCTTTACCCCCAGTTGGATGAGGATCATTGCTGGAACGTGTCTGATTGTTGGTGTGGGTGCCATTCCCACATTTGCAGTCAAATCATCAAATTCATGTTCCCTGTTTTTTCATCTCCCACTGTGCTTCCCCAGAATGAGAATGGAACTGTGTGAATGGGAGTGGGTGCATTCCCGAAAAGAAAGGGAGTTGTGTAAGTGTGGCACAAGAGGGATGGGTTACACAAAGACCCATGGAGTGGGGTGGTGGCGGGTGGGGGGCAGGGGGTGGTGGAGAATGTGCCGTGCTCAGTGTAGCCATCTCAGGTGGCCACCTGCAAAGGACCATGGGAATTATGGCCAACCCAGGACTCAGACACAATCAGAGCTTGTGTGTGTATTTGCAACCCAGATAGCTAGACGCGATCGAAACCACCGCTCGTTTGCATTCTAACGGCCCATTTCCCCAGAACAAAAGGACTGTACTCAGGTAACCGATACAGATGCAGACTAGCCGGCGCCACTCCCTTTGCTAAGAATGCCCAAACAGCCAAGGTCAATGACCGCTCAGGACACACCCAGCCATCAAGGCACCCGTCCCTTTATTGGCCAAAATCGAAGGCAGTGATTGAAGCCTGTTGACCACCCTAAAGAGCGCAAAATCCCAGAGGGATAAAAAGAGACACAGCCATGTGCTCGGTCTCTCTCGGCCCCGGCCTACGCCTAAACCAAGTGTAGCATTACGACCAGAAGACAAGTTCAAGACCAACGATCGCTACCAGACGGATGAGCCCAGCAGAAACGAAGCCACTTCTTCTACCCAGCCACACAAGATCCAAACAAAGGCCTTGTTCATCTGCCAAAAAACTGGTTGCCCTGAAGTTAAGTATAGGTTATTGTAGTTGTTAAGTGTAGTTTAACTTGTAGTGTTTTATGTTGCATGTCAAAGTAATCCTTGTGTGTAAATAAACTATCTTTGAACTGAAACCGACTAACTGATTGTTTGGTCTTTGATCGATATCCAGTAAAGCCTTGTGGTGGTATCATTTGAAACCTGGCGACTCTAATTAACTGCCATATCTAATTAATTTGGCAACATTATTGGTGCCGATTGGCAACATTATTGGTGGCGCTGGTGGGATAGTATTCCACTCATTAAAAAGATCAACATTACTGGCGTCTCCGGTGCAAATTGGCAACATCAGCCAGGAAGGAACAGGAGAGTTCATGGAAAGGTGGTCATTGTCCCTGCTCTGGGACAAGACATCAGGGCGAGAGATTAAAAGCAGTACTGGGGCTCTGTGGCCATCTTCCATTGGTCTGCATGACATGCATGTTATGGTCCTGCTCCAGGGATGGGCAAGACCTGTGCGTAAAGGGTCTAAAACTGTAATAGATGCTGTGTATAGACCCCTTGGTATCAGCTCGGAAGTGCTAGATTGTGTAAATGCAGAACTTTGGCAGGTGTGTCGCAAATGCACAGGAATATCAATGGAGGATTCTAATTTGAACATAGATTAGGAGAGGCAGTCAAGCATCTCTCAGAAAGGTAGTGAATTTCTGGAATGTGTCAGGGATAGTTTTCTTCAGCAAAGTGTCAGGATGCAAAAAGGGGACGAGCAGTATTCAGTAATGAGCTGGATTTAGTGAGTAACCTAATTGTGCGTGAACATTTATCAAATAGTGATCATAACATGATTGAGTTCATAGAACATAGAACCGTACAGCACAGTACAAGCCCTTCAGCTGACAATGTTGTACCGAACTAGTCTGAAACTAAGATCAAATCAACCTACTCCCAATCATTCCAGTGCACTCCATATGCCTATCCAATAACCGCTTGAAAGTTCCTAAAGTGTCCGACTCCACTGCCATAGCTGGGAGTGCATTCCACGCCCCAACCACTCTCTGAGTAAAGAACCTACCTCAAACATCCCTTCTATATCTCCCACACTGAATCTTATAGTTATGCCCCCTTGTAACTGCTACATCCACCCGAGGAAATAGTCACTGAACGTCCACTCTACCTAGCCCACTCATCATCTCATACACCTCAATTAAGTCACCTCTCATCCTCCTTCACTCCAATGAGAAAAGCCCTAGCCCCCTCAACCTTTCCTCATAAGACCCACCCACCAATCCAGGCAGCATCCTGGTAAATCTCCTTTGCACCCTTTCCAATGCTTCCACATCCTTCCTATAATGAGGTGACCAGAACTGCACACAATACTCCAAATGTGGTCTAATCAAGGTTTTGTACAGTTGCAGCATAACCCACGGCTCTTAAACTCAATCCCCCTGTTAATAAATGCTAACACACTACAGGCTTTCTTCACGGCTCTATCCACTTGGGTGGCAACTTTCAGAGATCTATGGATATGAACTCCGAGATCTCTCTGCTACTCCACATTCTTCAGAACCCTGCCGTTAACCCTGTAATCCGCATTCAAATTTGTCCGACCAAAATGAATCACCTCACACTTATCAGGGTTAAACTCCATCTGCCACTTTTCAGCCCAGCTCTGCATCCTATCAATATCGCTTTGCAGCCTACAACAGCCCTCCACCTCATCCACTACTCCACCAATCTTGGTGTCATAAGCGGATTTACTAACCCAACCTTCAACTCCATCATCCAAGTCATTGATAAAAATCACAAATAGCAGAGGACCCAGCACTGATCCCTGTGGTACACCACTGGTGACTGGGCTCCAGGATGAAAATTTACCATCTACCACCACCCTCTGTCTTCTGTGTGATAGCCAGTTACTTATCCAATCGGCCAAATTTCCCTCTATGCCACGCCTCCTTACTTTCTGCATGAGCCAACCATGGGGCACCTTATCAAACGCCTTACTAAAATCCATGTATACGATATCAACTGCTCTACCTTCATCTATGTACTTAGTTACCTCCTCAAAGAATGCAATCAAACTTGTAATGTAATGTCATTCATTGCAATGTAATTTCATTCAATGTAATGTTTGAAAGCAAAAAGCACAAATCAGCTACTAGAATCTTAAATTTAGATAATGCCGATTTTAATAGAGAAGAGGCAGACTGCCCACAGTGAACTGGGAAAATCTACTGATGGGTAAAACAACTGAAAGACAGTGGAAGTTTAAGAGCCGTGAGGTTATGCTGCAACTGAACAAAACCTTGATTAGACCACATTTGGAGTATTGTGTGCAGTTCTGGTCACCTCATTATAGGAAGGATGTGGAAGCATTGGAAAGGGTGCAAAGGAGATTTACCAGGATGCTTCCTGGATTGGTGGGCGGGTCTTATGAGGAAAGGTTGAGGGGGCTAGGGCTTTTCTCTTTGGAAGATATTTCAGGAAACATCGAACGCAATACAGAACCAGTTTATACCCCTGAGGTGGAAGAGCTCCACCTCACAGAAAAAAAACAGCCATGGACAACAAAAGAGATAAGGGACAAGATGAAAATAAAGGAAAGGCTTGTAAAAATGCAAAGATCCGCACAGATACTATCAAATGGGCAGGACATAAAGAACACCATAGAGCCACAGGGCAGTGTGGAAGGGTTAATAAAAGGGATTATGAAGGGAAACTTACCTGGGGCATCAACATTAATAAGAAGTTTTATGTTTGCGTCAAGGGAAAGCAGGTGACCAGGAGCAATATTAGCCCGTCAAAGCCTGAAAATGGAGATATTTTCAATGACCATGAAGTAACGGCAGATAGTTTGCCTCAGTATTTACAGTAGAAAAGGAGGATAGCTTGCTGGAAGTCCCGAGGACATTAATAGTGGATCGAGGAGAGGCACTAAATAAAATGAACGTAAGTCAAACGTTGACCTTGAGGAAATTAATGGAACTAAAGAGTGAAACATCTACCAGACCTGATGGTTTCCACCCGAGAGTATTAAAGGAAGTAGGGGTGTACATTGTTGATGCCCCAACTTTAATCTTTCAGAGTTCCCTCAGTTCAGGAGTTGTTCCTCTGGATTTGAAAATTGTTCATGTCACTCCGCTTTTTAAGGAGGGCGAAAGAGGAAAACCAGAGAATTTCAAACCAGTTAGACTAGCTTCTGTAGTGGTAAAATAGTTGGAGTCTTTAATCAAGGATAGGGTAACTGAACACCTTGAAAATGTTCAGTTAATCAGGGAGAGTCAGCAGGATTCATGGTAGGTTGGTCATGCCTGTCAAAACTCATTGAATTTTTTGAAGAGGTGACTGAAGTGGTGGACATGGGAATGTCTCTGGATGTTGTTTAGATCGACTTCCAGAAGGCATTTGGTGAAGTTCCACATAAGAGACTGTTAACTACAGAATTGAGGGCAAATTACTGACATGGCTGGGAAATTGATTGGCAGGCGAATGGGTAGGTACTCAAATTGGCACCATGTGACTCGTGATGTCAGGGGCAGCAGGGTAGCATGGTGGTTAGCATAAATGCTTCACAGCTCCAGGGTCCCAGGTTCGATTCCCGGCTGGGTCACTGTCTGTGTGGAGTCTGCACGTCCTCCCCCTGTGTGCGTGGGTTTCCTCCGGGTGCTCCGGTTTCCTCCCACAGTCCAAAGATGTGTGGGTTAGGTGGATTGGCCATGCTAAATTGCCCATAGTGTCCTAATAAAAGTAAGGTTAGGGGGGGGGGGGGTTGTTGCGTTACGGGTATAGTGTGGATACGTGGGTTTGAGTAGGGTGATCATGGCTCGGCACAACATTGAGGGCCGAAGGGCCTGTTCTGTGCTGTACTGTTCTATGTTCTATGTCCCACAGGGACCTGGGTTTGGGCCACAATTGTTCACATTATTCTTGGATGATGGCATGGAAAGTCACGTACACAAATTTGCTGATGACACAAAGTTGGGTGGTATTGTAGGTAGTCCAGGTGACATCATAAAATTACAAAGGGATATTGATAGACTAGGTGAATGGGGAGAACTGACAGATGGATTTCAATGTAAGCAATTCTGACCTTATCCATTTTGGACCAATAAAGGATTGATCAGGGGACATTCTATATAGTATGAAGCTAAATTTAGCGGATTTCTAAGGAGACCTAAAGGTTAAATGTGCATAGATCTTTAAAATGAAGCGAACAAGTGCAGAAAGTAATCAAGAATTCTAATGGAATGCTGGCCTTTATAGGCAGAGGATCTGTTGTAGCTTTACAATGTCTTGGTTAGCGCGCACTTGGTGTCACCGTGAACAGCTCTGGGCACCACAGCTTAAGAAGGATAGTTTGGCCCTGAAGGGGTTGTAACGTAGGTTTACAAGAACAAGAACGGCATCACGGTAGCACAGTGGTTAGCACACTTGTTTCACCGCTCCAGGGTCCCAGGTTCGATTCCTGGCTTGGTTCACTGTCTGTGCGGAGTCTGCGCGTTCTCCCCGTGTCTGCGTGGGTTACCTCCGGGTGCTCCGGTTTCCTCCCACAGTCCAAAGATGTGCGGGTTTGGTGGATTGGCCATGATAAATTACCCTTAGCGTCCAAAATTTCCCTTAGTGTTGGTTAAGTGAGGTTACTGGGTTATGGGGATAGGGTGGTGTGGGCTTGGGTAGGGTGCTCTTTCCAAGAGCCAGTGCAGACTCGATGGGCTGAATGGCCTCCTTCTGCATTGTAAATTCTATGACATTCTCTACTTCACGGGTTATGAGGAGACATTTTTAAAAAAATCCATTTGCAGGATGTGGACATCGCTGGTTAGGCCAGCATTTCTTGCCCTTCCCTTGTTGCCCTCGAGAAGGTGGTGGTGAATCACCTTCTTGAACTGGTCTGCAGTCCTTGAGGTGTAGGTACACCCCAGTGCTGTTAGGGAGGGAGTTCTAGGATTTTGCCCCAGCGACAGTGAAGGAATATATTTCCAAGTCAGGGTGTGAGTGATTGGAGGGGAAGCTCCAGGTGGTGGGGTTCCCAGGTATCTGCTGCTTTCGTCCTTCTAGATGGTAGTGGTCTTGGGTTCGGAAGGTACTGCCTAAGGAACCTTGGCGAGTATACACATATACACACCCATACACATACACATACAGGCATGCACACCTATACATACACACACATATACATCCACACACAACACAGACCCACACACACACCCACACACAACTAGATAGACACATAAACCGACACATACCCACCACACACACATACACACATACACAACCACACATATACACGCATACATACACATCCATACCCACACATACACACATACAGACAGACACAGAGTTACTGCTGTGCGTCTTATAGATGGTACACACGGCGGCTGCCACTGTGCGTCGGTGGTGGAGGGTTTGAATGTTTGTGGAAGGGTTAGCAATCAAAAATTGGTTTTGCACTGAGTGCTGAGCTTGTGGCATTTGAGTGCTACAGTGAGAGTTTGGTGACTGAGGGAGTTAGGTGAGGAGGGAGTAAGGTGCTCCTTACATTTCATTTCCTATATTTATCAAAGAGCGTGAAGGGAGCCAGGAGTTTAGAGTACAGCTGGAAGTAGAGTCGGAGGGCGGAGGTCCAGTTGGTCCACAGGGCAGCTAATTTTGTAAAGTAAGAGGGGATGGAGGCTAGGGCAGTTGCATGCTCCTCCTGTAGGATGTGGGTGGTGAGGGATACCACTGGTGTCCCCGCTGACTATACCTGCGGGAAGTGCACCCAACTCCAGCTCCTCAGAGACCGTATTAAGGTACTGGAGCTGGAGCTGGATGAACTTCGGATCATCCGGGAGGCAGAGGGGGTCATAGAGAAGAGTTACAGGGAGGTAGCCACACCAAAGGTACTGGACAAGAGTAGCTGGGTTACAGTCAGGGGAAAGAAAACTAACAGGCAGACAGTGCAGGGATCCCTCGTGGCCGTTCCCCTTCAAAACAAGTATACCGTTTTGGATGCTGTTGGGGGGGATGACCTACCGGGGGAAGGCCCCAGCGGCCAGGTCTCTGGCACTGAGTCTGGCTCTGGGGCTCAGAAGGGAAGGGGGGAGCATAGAAAAGCAATAGTAATAGGAGATTCAATGGTTAGGGGAATAGATAGGAGATTCTGTGGTTGCGAGCGAGACTCCCGAAAGGTATGTTGCCTCCCGGGTGCCAGGGCCAGGGATGTCTCTGATCGTGTCTTCAGGATCCTGAAGGGGAAGGGTGAGCAGCCAGAAGTCGTGGTGCACATTGGTACCAACGATGTAGGTAGGAAAAAGGGTGTGGAGGTAATAAACAAGTTTAGGGAGTTAGGCTGGAAGTTAAAGGCCAGGACAGACAGAGTTGTCATCTCTGGTTTGTTGCCGGTGCCACGTGATAGCGAGGCTAGGGATAGGGAGAGAGTGCAGTTGAACACGTGGCTGCAGGAATGGTGTAGGAGGGAGGGCTTCAGGTATTTGGATAATTGGAGTGCATTCTGGGGAAGGTGGGACCTGTACAAGCAGGACGGGTTGCATCTGAACCAGAGGGGCACCAATATCCTGGGGGGGAGGTTTTCTAGTGCTCTTCGGGAGGGTTTAAACTAATTTGGCAGGGGAATGGGAACCGGATCTGTAGTCCAGCAACTAAGGTAGACGATAGTCAGGACGCCAAAGCACATAGTGATGCAGTGGGGAACGTAACAATGACAAAGGAGAGTACTTGCAGGCAAGGAGATGGGTTGAAGTGTGTATACTTTAATGCAAGAAGCATCAGGAATAAGGTGGATGAACTTAAGGCATGGATTGGTACTTGGGACTACGATGTGGTGGCCATCACAGAAACTTGGATAGAAGAGGGGCAGAAATGGTTGTTGGAGGTCCCTGGTTATAGATGTTTCAACAAGATTAGGGAGGATGGTAAAAGAGGTGGGGGGTGGCATTGTTAATTAGAGATAGTATAACAGCTGCAGAAAGGCAGTTCGAGGGGGATCTGCCTACTGAGGTAATATGGGTTGAAGTTAGAAATAGGAAAGGAGCAGTCACCTTGTTGGGAGTTTTCTATAGGCCCCCCAATAGCAGCAGAGATGTGGAGGAACAGATTGGGAAACAGATTTTGGAAAGGTGCAGAAGTCACAGGGTAGTAGTCATGGGCGACTTCAACTTCCCAAACATTGAGTGGAAACTCTTTAGATCAAATAGTTTGGATGGGGTAGTGTTTGTGCAGTGTGTCCAGGAAGCTTTTCTAACACAGTATGTAGATTGTCCGACCAGAGGGGAGGCCATATTGGATTTAGTACTTGGTAATGAACCAGGGCAGGTGATAGATTTGTTAGTGGGGGAGCATTTTGGAGGTAGTGACCACAATTCTGTGACTTTCACTTTAGTAATGGAGAGGGATAGGTGCGAGCAACAGGGCAAGGTTTATAATTGGGGGAAGGGTAAATACAATGCTGTCAGACAAGAATTGAAGTGCAGAAGTTGGGAACATAGGCTGTCAGGGAAGGACACAAGTGAAATGTGGAACTTGTTCAAGGAACAGGTACTGCGTGCCTTTGATATGTATGTCCCTGTCAGGCAGGGAAGAGATGGTCGAGTGAGGGAACCATGGTTGACAAGAGAGGTTGAATGTCTTGTTAAGAGGAAGAAGGAGACTTATATAAGGCTGAAGAAACAAGGTTCAGACAGGGCGCTGGAGGGATACAAGATAGCCAGGAGGGAACTGAAGAAAGGGATTAGGAGAGCTAAGAGAGGGCATGAAAAATCTTTGGCG
Organism: Scyliorhinus canicula; assembly: GCF_902713615.1. Taxonomy (NCBI): domain Eukaryota; kingdom Metazoa; phylum Chordata; class Chondrichthyes; order Carcharhiniformes; family Scyliorhinidae; genus Scyliorhinus; species Scyliorhinus canicula. Next base: position 152,716,605 of record NC_052157.1, on the reverse strand, counting down.
GGTAGGATCAAGGAAAACCCCAAGGCCTTTTACGCATATGTGAGAAATATGAGAATGACTAGAGCGAGGGTAGGTCCGATTAAGGACAGTAGCGGGAGATTGTGTATTGAGTCTGAAGAGATAGGAGAGGTCTTGAACAAGTATTTTTCTTCAGTATTTACAAACGAGAGGGGCCATATTGTTGGAGAGGACAGCGTGAAGCAGACTGATAAGCTTGAGGAGATACTTGTCAGGAAGGAAGATGTGTTGCGCGTTTTGAAAAACTTGAGGATAGACAAGTCCCCCGGGCCTGACGGGATATATCCAAGGATTCTATGGGAAGCAAGAAATGAAATTGCAGAGCCGTTGGCAATGATCTTTTCGTCCTCGCTGTCAACAGGGGTGGTACCAGAGGATTGGAGAGTTGCGAATGTCGTGCCCCTGTTCAAAAAAGGGAATAGGGATAACCCTGGGAATTACAGGCCAGTTAGTCTTACTTCGGTGGTAGGCAAAGTAATGGAAAGGGTACTGAGGGATAGGATTTCTGAGCATCTGGAAAGGCATTGCTTGATTAGGGATAGTCAGCACGGATTTGTGAGGGGTAGGTCTTGCCTTACAAGTCTTATTGAATACTTTGAGGAGGTGACCAAGCATGTGGATGAAGGTAAAGCAGTGGATGTAGTGTACATGGATTTTAGTAAGGCATTTGATAAGGTTCCCCATGGTAGGCTTATGCAGAAAGTAAGGAGGCATGGGATAGTGGGAAATTTGGCCAGTTGGATAACAAACTGGCTAACCGATAGAAGACAGAGAGTTGTGGTGGATGGCAAATATTCAGCCTGGAGCCCAGTTATCAGTGGCGTACCGCAGGGATCAGTTCTGGGTCCTCTGCTGTTTGTGATTTTCATTAACGACTTGGATGAGGGAGTTGAAGGGTGGGTCAGTAAATTTGCAGATGATACGAAGATTGGTGGAGTTGTGGATAGTGAGGAGGGCTGTTGTCGGCTTCAAAGAGACATAGATAGAATGCAGAGCTGGGCTGAGAAGTGGCAGATGGAGTTTAACCCTGACAAGTGTGAGGTTGTCCATTTTGGAAGGACAAATCTGAATGCGGAATACAGGGTTAACAGTAGGGTTCTTGGCAATGTGGAGGAGCAGAGAGATCTTGGGGTCTATGTTCATAGTTCTTTGAAAGTTGCCACTCAAGTGGATAGAGCTGTGAAGAAGGCCTATGGTGTGCTAGCGTTCATTAGCAGAGGGATTGAATTTAAGAGCCGTGAGGTGATGATGCAGCTGTACAAAACCTTGGTCAGGCCACATTTGGAGTACTGTGTGCAGTTCTGGTCACCTCATTTTAGGAAGGATGTGGAAGCTTTGGAAAAGGTGCAAAGGAGATTTACCAGGATGTTGCCTGGAATGGAGAGTAGGTCATACGAGGAAAGGTTGAGGGTGCTAGGCCTTTTCTCATTAGAACGGAGAAGGATGAGGGGCGACTTGATAGAGGTTTATAAGATGATCAGGGGAATAGATAGAGTAGACAGTCAGAGACTTTTTCCCCGGGTGGAACACACCATTACAAGGGGACATAAATTTAAGATAAATGGTGGAAGATATAGAGGGGATGTCAGAGGTAGGTTCTTTACCCAGAGAGTAGTGGGGGCATGGAATGCACTGCCTGTGGTAGTAGTTGAGTCGGAAAATTTATGGACCTTCAAGCGGCTATTGGATAGGTACTTGGATTAGGGTAGAATAAGGGAGTGTAGATTAACTTCTTAAGGGCAGCACGGTAGCATTGTGGATAGCACAATTGCTTCACAGCTCCAGGGTCCCAAGTTCGATTTCGACTTGGGTCACTGTCTGTGTGGAGTCTGCACATCCTCCCCGTGACTGCATGGGTTTCCTCCGGGTACTCCGGTTTCCTCCCACAGTCCAAAGATGTGCAGGTTGGGTGGATTGGCCATGAAAAATTGTCCAAAATTCTATGATTAACCTAGGACAAAAGTTTGGCGCAACATCGTGGGCCGAAGGGCCTGTTCTGTGCTGTATTTCTCTATATCTCTATATCTAATCAAGTGGGCTGCTTTGTCCTGGATGGTGTTGAGTTTCTTGAGTGTTGTTGGAGCTGCGCTCATCCAGGGAAGTGGGGGGTATTCTATCGCACTCCTGATTTGTGCCTTATAGATGGTGGGCAGGGTATGGGAGGGTCAGGAGATGAGATACCCGCCACCAGATTCTTAGCCTATGACCTGCCCTGGTAGCCACAGTATTAATGTGGCTAGTTGAGTTCAGTTTCTGATCAATGGTAACTCCAGGATGTTGATCGTAACAATCTTTATTTTGTAGGGGATTCAGCTATGGCAATGCTATTGGATGTCAAGGGGCGGTGGTTAGATTCTCTCTTGTCGGAGATGGCCATTGCCTGGTACAAAGTAGGTCTGCTTTTCTAGAATTTTGGAGGTTAATGGGTGATCTGATCGAAGTCTTCAAGATATTAACAGGAAAAGACAGGGTGGATAAAGATAAACTATTTCCACTGGTTGGAGATTCTAGAACTCGGGGCCATACTCTAAATATTAGAGCCACACCATTCTGGAGAGATCTTAGGAAGAACTTGTACACACAAAGAGTAGCAGAGGTTTGGGACTCACCACCAGAAATGGCAACTGAAGCCAGATCAGTTCTCAATTTTAAAACCGAGATAGATTTTTGTTCAGCAAAGGTGATAAAGGAAATGGGCCAAAGGCAGGTATATGGAGTTAGGTCACAGATCAGCCATGATCTCATTGAATGGTGGGACAGGCTTGAGGGGCTGAATGGCCTATTCCTGATTTGGGATAAGTCACAGCTTTGTGCGCAGGATGTGGCCATGGTCTTACTGTTGGTAGTTACGGGGCTGTCTGACTCGGTACTGCTGTGCAGGCTGGATTGTTATGGTTAGGGGAGGCACCTGCGGCCTGTAAAGGGGGTAAAATATGATAAAGCGGGGGTATGTATTGGGGGTGGGGGTCACCTGTGTGTGTGATTATGCACACAGCTTCAAGATGGCTAGGGGTGGGGTGAAAGATATATACTCTGGTCTGTTGACTGCCGCTCACAGCTCTATCTGCTTTTCCACTGCCTGTTGTTGCATCTCCAGCGTGTGTGGCCTGGCTGTTTCCAGAGGCTCAACATCTGATTTGCATTAAGCTAGTTCCTGGTCTCCAGCAGTCCTCTGAGTGGCAGATAACTGGGCTGTCATTATCTCTGTCTGTTACTGTTCCCCAGAATTGCCCCTGAACGTTCTCGAGATCTATGACCCCCAGGGTGTGTGTCACTGTATTGGTGGAGGGTGCGAGTGAGAACAGTGATGAGTATCTTCAAATGGATCCTCGGCCCCTCCCCCCTAGGGTAGGCTGGGGGTTGCGGCTTATGTTGGCTCCGTGATCTGTCTGGAGTTGCTGCAGCCTGTAAGAGAGAGCAGCTAGATTTGGTTAATGAACAGGTGAAGTGAGTGCCCTTGGCGTGAAGGCAGCATTTGACTGTGTGTAGCCTCAAGCAACCTGAGCAAAACTGGAGTCATTGGGATTTCGGGGGAGAACTCTCTGCTTGTTGGAGTCATACCCGGCACAAAGGAAGATGTTGTGGTTGTTGGAGGTCAGTCTCCCCAGCTCCAGGACATCACTGCAGGAGTTCCTCAGGAAAGTGTCCTCGGCCCAACCATCTTCAGCTGCTTCATCAATGACCTCCCTTCCACCATAAGGTCAGAAGTTGGGATGCTTACTGATGTCTGCACAATGTTCAGCACCATTCGCGACTCCTCAGGTACTTAAGCAGCCCATGTTCAAATGTAACGAGACCTCGACGAGGTCCAGGCTTGGGCTACAATGTGGCAAGTAAGATTCACACCAAAGAAGTTCCAGGCAATGACCATCTCCAGTAATCGAGAATCAAACCATCGCCCCTTGACCTGCAACGGTCTTCGATGGCAATACCATTGCTGAATCCCCGATTATCCAAATAAATAATTTAGCCAAATAAATAATGTGGGTACAAGAGCCGGTCAAAGGCTCAGAATCCTGCAGCGACTAACTCATCTCCCGACTAGCCAAAGCCTGTCCACCATCTACAAGGCACAAGTCAAGAGTGTGATAGAAAGATACTTTTTGTTCATTCAAGGGATGTGGGCTTTGTTGGCGAGGCCAGAATTTATTGCCCATCCCTAATTGCCCTTGCCTGGTTGAGTGTGGATCCAACAAGACTCAAGAAGCTCGGCACCATCCAGGACGAAGCAGCCCGTTTGAAGGCACCCCTAACACAAGCATTCACTCCCTCCACCACCGATGCACAGTATGACGAGTGTGTGCCATCCACAAGATGCACTACAGGAACTCACTAAGACTCCTTAGGCAGCACCTTCCAAACACATGGCCGCTACCATTTAGAAGGACAAGGCAGCAGATACCTGGGAACCCCACCACCTGGAGGTTCCCTTCCAAGTCACTCACCACCCCGACTTGGAAATATATCGCCGCTCCTTCACTGTCGCTGGTTCAAAATCCTTGAGCTCCTTCTCCAACAGCACTGTGGCAGGTTTAGCACAGGGCTAAATCGCTGGCTTTCAAAGCAGACCAAGGGAGGCCAGCAGCACGGTTCAATTCCCGTGCCAGCCTCCCTGCACAGGCGCTGGAATGTGGCGACTAGCGGCTTTTCACAGTAACTTCATTTGAAGCCTACTTGTGACAATGAGCGATTTTCAATTAATTTCATTTTGTCACTGTGGGTGTACCTGCTGTGGGTCGAGAAGGCAGCTCACCACCAGCTTCTCAAGGGCAATTAGGGATGGGCAGTAAATGCTGGCCCGGCCAGCGAGGCCCACAGCCCTTGGTTAATTTTTTGAGGAGCTGAATGCAAAATGGCCGTCCACTCACTGAGAATGTCAGCAAGTGATTGTGGGAGGGGCTCGCCCACAGGAGCGATCTCTGGCCCCTTCGCCAAGTCAGCAGCATCCAACTCGAGTTTGGAGAGCTCCTGTATGTTGGTCTTCCCTCCGCCGGTGTGGGATCCCTTCCTTCTTGCTGTGGGCAAGCTTGGCACGCATGAGGACAAATGGAATGCGGTGAGAAGGGATGGAGCAGAGGTGAGCCGGCAAGCCTGTTGTGTGTGCTGAGGACGGCCCACTGAGGCGGAGAAGAATAGATAAATAGGATGCTGGTAATGTGTTTTTGAGACAGCGCGTGCTGATGTGTCCCCTGCTAATAGTGCATTGAGTACATGAAGCCATTGTGTGCGTGAGATTGGAACGAGTTGAAGGTTGAGGTACGCTGGCTCAGATCGTTACGGTGCTGGACGGCCTTCCTTCGGTAGCTGCAGGGTGAGCCGACCTCCCTTGAAGCTGCCTCCCAAGTTGGCCATGTGAGATGGGCTTCCCGGAGACATCCCTGGGGCAGAGGACATTATGACGCTGATGGTGGACCCCGCAGACGAGGGTCCTTGGGCAGTCATCGCTGAACCTTGGTGCAGGTTGTTTTGTCTAGGATACATCCACCTTCACACAGCAGGGCTGGAGAGAGTGAATGCGCATCGGCGGCCGTTCAAATATGGTGACCGGACCCTCAGTCACATTTGGTAACGGTGGGGCTGACGGATCGGTCACCGACTTACCGTGGGATTCAGAGAACTACTTGCCGAAGCATAATTAATGATCCTATGACTGTGAAAGCAGGTGCAAGTTCCTGCCACGCTGCCCACCGGGAATTGTGCCAGCTGACCTGCCGGAGACTCCCCAGTTGGATATTAAGGCCCGACAATTGCAACCCACTCTTCCAAATGAACCCCTGAAATATTATGAGTCAGCTCCCTGTTTGCGATTGATCCTCTCAATAAGGAATATGAAACTCGCAGCTCACAACTCACTCTCACTGCAATAATTAGAATTTAATTTACACTCAGAGACTTTACCTGATTCTGAAGGTATCTGGATTCTAAGTCATACAGAAACGCTGCCTAAGAAAGAACATTGACAATATTAGCAGCAGACAGTGTACCAATTAGTGCAGTGTTCTTCAAAGTCGGGGGTGCGACCTGTGGGTGGGTTGTGGGCGGGTGTCGGGAGGGTGGCGGAGCCGTTGTCGCGCAAATCCCCGCGCAGCAGCCGGCTTTTCATAACACCGGCTGCAAGCGGCCGTGAACATGTGAAAAACAAAATTCGCCCGCATTGCGCACACGATGATCGGGGCGCACGCGCAAATGCGCATGCGCAACGATAATCGGACACGCATGCGCAGTGCGGCCGCTATTTTTTATAAACTGTTGCAGCTTTTTGATTTACATGTTCTGTAGTGGTTTTTATTCATTTATTTTATTCATTTAATTTTTATATTTTTCATTTATTTAATTAATTCTAATTTTTTTTACAAGTTCGGGGGGGGGGGGTTATTCATTTTTTTCATTTATTTTATTCATTTTATTTTTTTTTACAAGTTCAGGGAGGGTTTTATTCATTTTTTTCATTTATTTTACTCATTTGTTTTTTACAAGTTCGGGGGGTGTTTATTTGATAAAATTTTACAGGAAAAAAAATTCAGAACTTTGGACAGATGGAGACTCAATACTTTCCGACACCGGAAGGCTTCACCTTCATCCAACAGGTTCCATTGGAGGAGCGTGTACGAGGGCCAAAGGGACCCAAAACCATTTCCTCCATTTTTGTCAGCAGCAAGCAAGGTAAGAGAAAATGGTGGGTCGCTCAGGTCGGCCGGCGTGGGTCGCGAAGATCGGCCGGCGTGGGTCGCGATGGTCGGCCGGCTTGGGTCCCGAAGGTCGGCCGGCTTGGATCCCGAAGGTCGGCCGGTTGGTAAAAATGTGTCCCCGGAAAAAAAGTTTGAAGAACACTGAATTAGTGTATTGAATTGTTGGGGGAGTGTATGTGTGTGTGTTGGTATATGTGTGCGGAGGGTGTCTGGATGTGTGTATTTGTTGTGGAGGTGTGTGTGTGAGTGCATGTGTGGGTGTGTGGATAATGTGTCAGTGGTTGTGTGTGGGTGTTGTGTGTGGGTGTTGTGTGTGGGTATTGTTGTGGATATATATGGTGTGTTTGTGTGTGTATGTGGGTGTGTGAATGTTGTGTGATTGAGTGTGTCTGTGAGTGTGTGTGGATGTGTGCTGTGTGGGTGTATGTGGGGTGGGTGTATGTGTATGTGTGGGTGTGTTGTGTGTGTGTGTGGTATATGTGTGTGTGTGGTGGGTGTGTCTGATGTGCGCGTGTGTAGGTGTGCAGGTGTACATATGTGTGTGGGGGTTTTGTGTGTGTGTCTGTAGGGGTGTGTGTGGGATGTGTGGGTGTGGGTATGTGTGTGGTGTGAATGGATATGAGTGCGTGCGTGGTGTGTGTGTGGTGTGCATATGTATGGGACTGTGTGTATGTACGTGTGTGGGTGTGTGTGTGTGGGTGGTGTGTTTGTGGACATGTGTGATGTGTGGGTGTTTGTGTGTGGCTGTGTATGTCTGCGAGTGTGGGTGTGTATGTGTGTGTATGTGTGTGGATATGTATGTGTGTTTGCGTATATGTATGTGTGTCAGTGTGGGTGTGTATGTGTGGGTGTGTATATACTGGATAATAATAATCGCTTATTGTCACAAGTAGGCTTCAATGAAGTTACTGTGAAAAGCCCCTAGTCGCCATATTCCAGCGCCTGTTTGGGGAGGCCGGTACGGGAATTGAACCCACGATGGTGGCCTTGTTCTGCATTACAAGCCAGCAGTTTAGCCCACTGTGCTAAACCAGCCCCTTATGTGTGTGTGTATTGTGTGTGTGTGTATGTCTGCATGTCTGTAGTGTATGTGTGTGGGTGTGCATGTGTGTGTGTGAATGTGGATGTGTGTATGTGTGCGTATGTATGTGTGCATGGGTGTGCATGTAGTTGTGTGTGGGTGTGTGTGTGGGTCTGTGTTGTGTGTGGATGTATATGTGTGTCTGTGTATGTGTGCATGTCTGTGTGTGTATGCATGTGTGTGTGTGCGTATGTGTCTGTGTGGGTATATGTGTGTGTGGTGGGTATGTGTGGGTGTATGTGTCTATGTGTATGTGTGTGTATGTGTCTGTGTGTATGTGCCTGTCTGTGTGTGTATATGTGTGGATATGGATGTGTATGTATGTGTGTATATGTGTGGTTGTGTATGTGTGTGTGTATGTGTGTGTGGTGGGTATGTGTCGGTTTATGTGTCTATCTAGTTGTGTGTGGGTATGTGTGTGGGTCTGTGTTGTGTGTGGATGTATATGTGTGTGTGTATAGGTGTGCATGCCTGTATGTGTATGTGTGTGTATGTGTGTGTGTATATGTGTCTATGTGTATGTATGGATGTTTATGTGTGTGTGGATGTGTCTGTGTGTGTATGTGTGGGTGTGTATGTGTGTGTGTATTGGTGTGTGAGTCTGTGTGGATGTGTGTGTTTGTGTATGTGCCTGTGTCTATGTGTGTGTGTGCATGTGTGTGCATGTATGGATGTGTGTGTGTGTGTGTGTGTGTAGGTGTATGTGTGGGTGTGTGTACATGTGTGGTTGTGTATGTGTGTGTATGTGCGTGTGGTGGGTGTCTATGTGTATGTGTGTGTATGTGTCTGTGTGTTTGTGTGGTGCGTATGTGTGTGTGGTGGGTATGTGTGTGTCTGCGTGTATGTGTGGGTGTATGTGTCTGTTGTCATGTGAGAGTACCTTTAAGAAATGATTGTTTATAAATGGGTGTGTATATAAATATCTGTAGTGAGAGTACCTTTAAGAAATGAGTGTTTACGACTGCAGTGGTGTCAGAGAGTGGGTGGAGTTTGGCTGTGTCAGCTTTTTACTTTCGTTTTCGAGCGGGCTGCAGGGTATGTTTTAGTTTCGTTTTCAGTGTTGGAGCTGCAGTCACAGCCAGAAGGTATATGAATCTCTCTCTCTAATCTAAAGATTGTCAATCGATCCTGGTGATTTAAAACTAATAACAGTAGTGAATTTAACTTGATGTGCTTCTGGAAAAAGGTGTTTTAAGTCATATGGATGTTAAAAGGAAAGCTTAAAGGATTACTTAGTGTTGTATTCTTTGGGAGTTGTATTTGAATTAATGGTCGCTAAGATGTTCACTGTATGTTTTAAAAAAAGGTTAACTTGAGTTCATAGAATAAACATTATTTTGCTTTAAAAAATACTTTTCCATTTCTGCTGTACCACACCTGTAGAGTGGGCCGTGTGCTCCCCACACCACAATCCAGTAAACGTTATGGGTCAGGTGAACTCCAGGGTTCTCTAAACCCTGGCCCATAACACTGTGTCTGTATGTGTGTGTGTATGTATGTGTGTATGTGTCTGTGTATGTATGTGCGTGTGCGTGTATGTGTGGATGTGTATGTGTGTGTATGTGTCTGTGTGGATGTGTATGTGTGTGGTTGTGTATGTGTGGGTGTGTATGTGTGTGCATGTGTTTGTGTGAGTATATATGTGTGGGTGCATGTGTCTGTGTGTATGTATGTATGTGTGTCTGTATGGGTGTGGATTTGTGTGTGGCTGGGTCTGTGTGGGAGTATGCGTCTGTGTGTGTGTGTGAGTGTCTGTGTGTATGTGCGTGTGTGTATATGTGTGGGTGTGTATGTGCGTGTGTGTATATGTGTGGGTGTGTATGTGTGTATGTGCGTGTGTGTGTGGGTATGTGTGTGTGTGTGTCGGTGTGTGTGTGTGTGTATGTGTGGATGCGTGTGTGTGTATGCGTGTGTATGTGGGTGCATGTGTGTATGTATATGTGTGTGCATTTATGTATGGTGCATGTGTGTGCATGCGTGTATGTGTTTGCGTGTATGTGTAAGTGTGTATTTATGTGTCCGTATGTGTATGTGCGTGTGTGTATAAGTGTGGGTGTGTATGTGTGCATGTGTGTATGTGTGTGTGTATTTGTCTGTGTGGATGGGTATGTGTGAGTGCATGTGTGTGTATGTGCATGTGTGTTGTGTCTGTGTGTATGAAAATGAAATGAAAATGAAAATCACTTATTGTCACGAGTAGGCTTCAATGAAGTTACTGTGAAAAGCCCCTAGTCGCCACATTCCGGCGCCTGTTCTGGGAGGCTGGTACAGGAATCGAACCGTGCTGCTGGCCTGCTTTAAAAGCCAGCGATTTAGCCGAGTGAGCTAAACCAGCCCCAGTGAGCTAAACCAGCCCCATGTATGTGTGGGTGTGTATGTGTGTGCGTGTGTTTGTGTGCGTATATATGTGTGGGTGCATGTGTCTGTATGTATGTGTGTCTGTGTGGTTGTGGATGTGTGTATGGATGGGTATGTGTGGGTGTATGCACCTGTGTGTATGTGTGTATGTGTCTGTGTGTGTATGTGCGTGTGTGTATATGTGTGGGTGTGTATGTGCGTGTGTGTGGATGTGTGTGTGTGTATGCATGAGTTTATGTGTGTGTATGTGCGTGTGTTTGTGTCTGTGTGTATGTGTGGGTGTGCGTGTGTTTGTGTGCATATATATGTGTGGGTGCATGTGTCTGTGTATATGTATGTGGGTCTGTGTGGTTGTGGATACGTGTATGGGTGGGTATGTGTGGGTGTATGTGTCTGTGTGTGTATGCGTGTATGTATGTCTGGGTATGTGTACGTGTGTGTATGTGTTGGTGTATGTGTGCGTGTGTGTGTGTGGGTGTGTATGTGTTGTGTGTCGGTATGTGTGTTTATGTGTGCGCATGTGTGTATGTGTGTATGCGTGTATGCATGGGTGCTTGTGTGTGTGTGTGTTTTTGTGTGTATGTGTTTGTGTGTGTGTGTGTTAAATTTACTCATAACAAATTACTTACAGGAAGGCCAGGAATGAATATCAGTACGTAGAGTTGTGTTAACCTGGAAGAAAAGTGGAAGATGTTGGTAACAATTGGGAAACGACAGAACATCAGCCTCTGTACCCAAAGGTAAACTCAGACTGAGGTAAATCCTGCCGCGCAGTGAAAACCGACACACGCTGCCATGGCAATGAAGAGAGGAAGTTAACCCTGGCACATAATGGGGTGACAGCCTGATCACCGTATGAGATACAGTACAACAAAGAGAACAATTAATCGCGTGATGGTCGCCCCAGGCAACTCTGATGTTTTAGTAACATTTGATCAGTTCATACATTCCTCCTGTCAGTGTGGAGACAGTTCAATAGTGGCCGTCAAAGAGGGAATTGGGCGAGGGGGTGACAATTACTGGGATATCTGGATGGAGCCGGAGAGGGTCGAGCTGGATTGTTCTTTGACAGAGCTGGCTAGACTTGGTGGGTTAAACCTTACCCTTCTGAGTTCTGCTGTCCCCATTCTTTGATTTTAATTCCCAGAAGGAAAGAAAAATTCTAAATTTTCCAATCCCAGTACAGACACCAGTAATACTGGAATTCCGTGTAAAGGGAGGGGAGATCAGGAGGGATGAATTTTACTGTTTTTTCTTGTTGGATTTGCTAAAGAATCAAATAATCAGCTTTTCTGATGTCTATATCAACTTTGAATCAAATTCCCAATAAGAAATGAGTTTGAATCACAGGGGCTGAAATTTTTGGATAAATCTACAAAAGGGATTCTTCATAGAATTTACAGTGCAGAAGGAGGCCATTCGGCCCATCAAGTCTGCACCCGCCCTTGGAAAAGGCACCATACTTAAGCTCACACCTCCACTCTATCCCCGTAACCCCACCTAACCATTTTAGACACGAAGGGGCAATTTAGCATGGCCGAACCACCTAACTTGCACGTCTTTGGACTGTGGAAATATTTTTCAATTTGAATTTGAAAATAATTTTCACTTCCATTATGCAAGCTACCCAAGCAATCTGTGATCGGTTGCTATTTTCTATCGATGGTGCTGCTCTGGATGCTGGGGGGGTGTCCACTGTGAGATGATTCACTCGCCGTTTCATTGGCGCGCTCTCTATTGAGGAGAGCAGCTGGTCTCTGTTTGACACCGACCCAGCTGAGATTAACCCCTCATTGTCTGTAAATATGCAACTTGGAGCCTTCTTGCAGACCGAGTGGTCACATGGGCAGCAGGATGGCGAGAGTCATTCCCAGGTCTCGGGCAGAGCACAAGTGTTGTATGTAGCTGCTGAGCTCAGGAATAAAGCGATGTTGGAAGCGAAGCACATTGTGACCGAGGCGCCCACAGATTATGGTCATCCAACACCAGGTGAAAGGGTCAGGATTCCGGCCGCACGTGGCCGTAACCAGTTGGAGGTGGCAGTCAGTGATGCCCCACAACCGAACGGTTACAAGGTAACCTCAGGTGGCGCCCACTACGTACTTAATCTCCGTCACCTTCTGCAAGGAGCAGATCCACCACCAACAGATAACACAGCACTTCAGTCATCCAGTCTACATCACCATCATCTGCACCATTGGACAGGCAGACTCCTATGGAGGCCAACGTAGCCAGCCCCGCCCCAAACAAACACACAGTTGAAAGGTCTTGCTAACAGTGAAGACTCTGGCCACAGAAAGACCACAACACCATCAACTGGTTTAATTACATGCTCCGTCCACCTGAGCCGGCCAAACACAAGATTCTGGGACTTTATTACGACGTAGCCGAGAACTGACTTTTGAGTTTCAGTATTTCTTTCCAGCAGAAGGTTATGGTTGGCAGGAAGGATAGGTGATGGGCTACGCACTGGTTGCTACATCTTAATCTATGCCTCTATATACATATGCAGATAGTTATGCATTGTCTGTGTGTTTAATTATACGCCACAAAGTATGAACATAGTTTTCTATGCGTAGACTGTTACATCTCAGGCCGCCAGTTCTGGCAACTAAACTGAGAAGATGTGGACCCAATGGTCACGTGACAACACAATGACATGGCTACAGAAGAAGCTGTAGTTATCGGGAGTTACCTCCAAGAGCACCGTCAGAACACAATGTTGAATGCAGCTGTTGTGCTCAGGAATAAACTACCCTTGTGTAGCCATGCTGGCCACGCAAAATGGACACTGAGCCAAACTAAAATGGAAGACAGAAGGAAAAGCCTGTTTAGTGAGAACAGACAGCCTGCTCTCAACTAATTAGCATTTTTGCAAGCAGCAAACCAGTTTTCTGGCCAGGTGCAGATCTCCAAGCCAAAGGTGTTAATGGCAAAGCGCTTAACATTCTGATGAGGCAGCCCAGATCCAGGCACACACAATGGCAACATTTCCATCTCAATGTAACACTTAATTGGTTGTGCAAACAAGATGGCACCAGAGTAACGAATATCGAAACCACCCCCCAACATCGAGGGCAGCCCCCGCATTGGAGGATTTCGAAGGTAGCCGTTTGGAAACGCTCCAATCGGTACCGAAAGGTAGAGCCCGCCTAGAAGGGGGCAAGGACATTAGAGAGGGGTATAAAGGCAAATTCCCCACAGAGCCCGGTCTGTTAAAACTCGTGCTCCGGCTCTGACTGACATCTTGCATCCTGACTCCAGCCGTTGAGCACCAGCCGCCGAAACCGTAAGTTCAACGCTCGCTACGCGATCCAAGCCCACTAGACTCCCAAGTACCAGAACGCTTGCTGAAGGCTGCAGTACAAGACCAGGACGAAGGCCTCGTTCTCTGACCTTGCCTGTTCCTGTTAGATAAGTATTCTGTTCACTTAAGTTTAGTTATAGCTTAGTCTCTTAGTGTGTGTATGAATATTTATTATAACTGTATAATAAATATTGATCGTTTGAACCTTACTAATCGGTGTATCGTCTTTATTACTTTGAACTTGACCTTGGAATACTTGTGACGTTGTCTATACGGCAACTGGCGACTCCAGAGCTAAATAATTACATAGAACAGAGCCTAGTAGTGTTAAGCACACGTCGAACTCGGAGGCGTGTTAATACACTCCAATAAACGTGTTTTACGCCCATAGTAAAACGTGCAACACACTGGCTTATCAACCACAGTAGGCAACACTCCCACCTACGATCCAGCTATATCATTACCCAAGATAAACTGTATTCCTGGACAAGATAGTTTCCCTATTACTCCTACTACCACTTCACCACTCTTCACTGGACTTTCCAACCTTACCTTATATAATGGAACACTACCCCTCTCACCCTGAATTCCACATATCACCACCTTTTCTGGCAATATTCTTCCCAAACTACATCATTCCTCATCTCTCACCATTAAAGATTGATTAGCTCCCGTATCTCTTAAAATTGTGACTTCTTTACCTGCTGCTCCTGATACACATGAGTAAACATTACCCATACAAGTAAATTATTTAAAGAGATCTGGCACCTTCTTATCAATCACCTCTTCAAAAGCTGTACAATCTTTTGCCCCTCCTTCGCTACACTTGGGCTTTCCTTTACCACTTTAACAAACCCCACTGTCTGATCCTATTTTACCACATCAGCCTTCCCAGTGTTTTTCTTCAACCACCAACACTGTGACTTTACATGGCCTAGTTGATTACAGTGAAAACATTTGATACTTTTCATGTCTCTTCCACCCTCCTGGATTTATTTTTTAATCTGAGGTACACTCTCCTTATTATCTCCCATCAGATCACATTTACCTTTACCACTTGAGTATTTCTCATGTCCCCAGTTTCTATCCCTCACAGGCTGAAACTGAAGTCGGAAACCAAGCTTTGATTTATGAACTAATTCATAATCATCTGCCATTTCTGCTGCTAATCGCGCAGTTTTAACCCTCTCCTCTTCCAAATGAGTTCTCACTGCATCCGGAATTGAATTTTTAATCTCCTCCAAAAGTATAATTTCTCTGAGAGCTTCATACGTTTGGTCTATTTTTAAAGCCCTTATCCACCTATCAAAATTACTCTGAGCCTTTCAAACTCCATGTAAAGTTTGCCCTAATTCTTTCCAAAATTTTCTGAACCCTTGTCTGTCGGCTTCAGGCACGAGTTCATATAGTTTAGCTCACTGAGCTAAATCGCTGGCTTTGAAAGCAGACCAAGGCAGACCAGCAGCACGGTTCGATTCCCGTATCAGCCTCCCCGGACAGGCACGGGATTGTGGCGACTAGGGGCTTTTCACAGTAACTTCATTGAAGCCTACTCGTGACAATAAGCGATTTTCATTTCATTTCATTTCATATGCACCTAAGATCGATTTTTTCACCTCCTCATACGTCCCAGATACCTCCTCCGGTAGTGATGCTGCCCAGGTCCTGGCGATGGGGCCCACGGCGCTCATGTCCTCTGCCACCTGAGTCCAGGCCTGGTTGGCATCTGCGGGTGGCAGCCGCCTTCCCACCCCGGGGAGCAGGGTGTCCCGCTTTTTCTCCCACGGCATCCAGCAGGGTCTCGAGCTCTGCATCGTCGAACCTTGATGCCACTCTCCGGGGTGGCATGAATGAGAGTGTGTGGGGAGTGGAGTGCTTATACGCTGCTGCAGCTTGCCAGGCTCACCAGCGCCATTCCCAAACGCCAGCAAATCACACGCCGGCGTGCGTTGGAATCGTTCTAGTTCCACATGGTGCCGGTGTTGCCTTTAAGCATGTCCCAAATGGCATCAAGACCAGCACTGCCATCGAGACCATAGAACACCCGCGATTCTGTCCCGGCGTCAGCACGTAATGTCTGAAATGGAGGATCTCGCCCAAGATTACTAAATATATTACACTGCCAATCACAGAATGTAGAGGTGCCTCTACTGCAGCTATCAACATTGACAAACTGACAGTTATCAACATGTATAAACCCCTCAGAATGCCCTAATACAGTTTTCAACCGTTTACTTGGGAGATTTCCAGTTTGGCCAAGTGGAATGGGGATACGATTCAAACTATAATGATGGGGAAGACCTGACAGATTTGTTATTGGTACAGGATGTGTATGACGCTGAACATCACGTACGCTTCTGATCAGGAAGGTGGGGGATGGAATATAACGCTGACCTCGGCACTGTTTCGCCAAGTATCGAAGGTGCCCCTGCGTGTCTATGCTGACCTGTCATCCAGCCGACTCACACAGCCAACAGAGGCTGCTTATCAACCATGTGGGGGGGGGTTGAAATCCCTGTCATGTTATCAAAACAATGGCCCAAGATGCAAATTTCATACGGAAGGCTGGCTTGGATTCACTGCCGAGATGGAGGAAACCATCCCCCAATTCTGTTGCAGCCACCCTGTGGGCCAGCTTAAAGGGATCCGGCCGGCGGTAGACAACGCAAACAGGAGGTTCAGAAAAAGCTCAGATGAGCAATGTCGAGTTGTCCAGAGTCATCTGAATCGGCTACGCCGGGGTTATCTGAGCAGTTCAATCAAAGGGGCGCTGCATTTAAACGTTCCCCAGCACTTGCTCACCTTACAGCCAGGACGACGGCAGCAGGGAAGCCAGTCCCAAGCTTCACGGAGGGAGCCCTGATACGGATACTGCGGAGGAGGGGAGGGAAACCATTTACCTGCAGGTGGGCTGGAGACCCTGGAGTGTCCAGTCCGCCTGACTCACATGTCCAGATACCAAAGTGCGCACGGCCCAGCGGGCAGGGCAGGTTGACACCACAACACCTGCACGTCCCGCGGTGCAGGCCGGAGCCCTCCAGGGGGGTGTTCGCTAGTGCTGTTGGGGAGGGTTTAAACGAATGTGGCAGGGGGGGTGGGATCCAATGTAGGAAGTCGGAGGGAAGTAAAACGGGGCCAGAAACAAAAAGCAGTCGGCGGGGGGAGGGTGTAAGGCAGAGAAGCCATAGTCAAAAATCAAAAAGTGCCACAGTACAGGGTACATCGACTGAGGAGACTGTGAAAAGGGAGGTGGACAATGCAGGACTGAGGGTGTTGCACCTAAATGCGCGCAGTGTACGGAACAAGGTAAATGAGCTTGTTGCGCACATTGAAATTGGCCGGTACCATGTTGTGGGCATCACAGAGACGTGGCTGCAAGGGGATCAGGGCTGGGATCTAAATATCCAAGGATATGTCCTATCGAAAGGACAGGCAGATGGGCAAAGGAGGCAGGGTTGCATTGTTAGTAAGGACTAAAGTTAAATCAATAGCAAGGAGCAATATAGGATCAGAAGGCATAGAATCTCTGTGGGTGCAGTTGAGGAATTGCAAAGGTAAAAAGACCCTGATGGGAGTTATGTACAGGCCCCCTACCAGTAGTCAGGATGTGGGGCAGAAAATAAATCAGGAGATAGAAATGGCATGTATAAAAGGCAATATTACAATAATCATGGGGGACTTCAATATGCGGGTGGACTGGGAAAATCAGTTTGGTAGTGGATCCCAAGAAATGGAATTTGTGGAATGTCTAAGAGATGGTTTTTTGGAGCAGCTTGTGACAGAGCCTACTAGGGAACAAGAAATTCTGGATTTGGTGAAGCGTAATGAGGCAGACTTGGTTAGGGAACTTAATTTGAAGGAACCCTCAGGGAGCAGTGACCACAATATGATAGAATTTACCCTGCAGTTTGAGAGGGAGAAGCTGCAATCAGATGTAATGGTACAGGGTATTACAATGAAATAAGGGTAACTACAAAGACATGAGGGAGGAGCTGGCCAGAGTTGATTGGAGAAGGAGCCTAGCAGGGAAGACAGTGGCAGGAGTTTTTGGGGGTTATTAGGGAGGCACAACAGAAATTCAGCCCAAGGAGGAGGAAACATGCTAAGGGGAGGACAAGGCATCCATGGCTGACGAGGGACGTCAAGGACAGCATAAAGGCTAAGGAAAAAACATACAAAGTGGCGAGGATTAGTGGGAAACCAAAGGATTGGGAAGCCTTTAAAAGTGAGCAGAGGACAACTAAAAAAGCAATAAGGGGAGAGAAGATGAAGTACGAGTGCAAGCTAGCTAGTAATATAAAGGAAGATAGGAAGAAATTTTTTCAATAGATAAAAGGTAAGACAGAGTTAGGTAGACATAACTACTAGAAAATGCGGCTGGAGAAGTAATAATAAGAAACAAAAAAATGGCAGACGAACTGAATAGTTACTTTGCATCAGTCTTCATGGTGGAAGACACCAAAGGGATGCCAGAGCTCCAGGAGAACCAGGGGACAGAGGTGAGTGCAGTGACCATTACTAAGGAGAAGGTTCTGGGGAAACTGCAAGGTCTGAAGGTGGATAAGTCACCTGGACGGATGGACTACAGCCCAGGGTTATAAAAAGTTAGCTGAGGAGATTGTGGAGGCATTAGTGATGATCTTTCAGGAATCACTGGAGGCAGGAAGGGTACCAGAGGACTGGAAAGTAGCTAATTTAACACCACTGTTTAAGAAGGGAGGGAGGCAGAGGACGGGAAATTATAGGCCGGTTAGCCTGACTTCGGTCATTGGTAAGATTTTAGAGTCTGTTATTAAAGATGAGATCGCGAAGCACTTGGACGTGCATGGTGAAATAGGACTGAGTCAGCACGGCTTTGTCAAAGGGAGGTCATGTCTGATAAATCTGTTCGAGTTCTTTGAGGAGGTAACAAGCAAGTTAAACAAAGGAGAACCAGTCGACGTGATTTATTTAGATTTCCAGAAGGTCTTTGACAAGGTGCCGCATGGGAGACTGTTAAATAAGTTAAGAGCTTACGGTGTTCAGGGTAAGATCCTGGCATGGATAGAGGATTGGCTGACTGGCAGAAGGTAGAGAGTGGGGATAAAGGGGACTTTTTCAGGATGACCAGCCGGTGACTAGTGGTGTGCCTCAGGGGTCTGTGCTGGGACCACAACTATTTACATTATACATTAATGATCTGGAAGAAGGTACTGAAGGCACTGTTGCTAGGTTTGCAGATGATACAAAGATCTGTAGAGGGACAGGTAGTATTGAGGAAGCAAAGGGGCTGCAGAAGGACTTGGACAAGCTAGGAGAGTGGGCAATGAAGTGGCAAATAAGATACAATGTGGAAAAGTGTGAGATTATGCACTTTGGAAGGAGGAATCTAGGCATAGACTTTTTTCTAAATGGGGGAAATGCTTCAGAAAGCAGAAGCACAAAGGGACTTGGGAGTCTTATTAAGGTTCTCTTAAAGTTAATGTGCAGGTTCAGTCATCAGTTAAGAAGGCAAATGTAATGCTAGCATTCATGTCAAAAGGGCTAGAATACAAGACCAGGGATGGACTTCTGATGTAGTATAAGGCTCTGGTCAGACCCCATTTGGAGTATTGTGAGCAGTTTTGGGCTCCATATCTAAGGAAGGATGTGCTAGCCTTGGAAAGGGTCCAGAGGAGGTTCACAAGAATGATCCCTGGAATGAAGAACTTGTCGTATGAGGAACGGTTGAGGACTATGGGTCTGTACTCGGAGTTTAGAAGGATGAGAGTGGATCTTATTGAAATGTACAAGATACTGCGAGGCCTGGACAGAGTGCACGTGGAGAGAATGTTTCCACTTGTAGGAAAAACTAGAACCAGAGGGCGCTATCTCAGATTAAAAGGACGATCCTTTAAAACAGAGATGAGGAGGAATTTCTTCAGCCAGATGGTGGTGAATCTGTGGAACTCTGCTGCAAAAGGCTGCGGAGGCCAATTTACTGAGTGTCTTTAAGACAGAGATAGATAGGTTCTTGATTAATAAGGAGATCAGGGGTTATGGGGAGAAGGCAGGAGAATGGGGATGAGAAAATATCAGCCATGATTGAATGGCTGGACAGACTCGATGGGCCAAGTGGCCTAATTCTGCTCCTATGTCTTATGGTCTTATAGGTCCCAGCCCTCCAGAGGACGCCCACCAAGGTGATCTCAGGCAGCAGGGCATGGCAGACAGCAACCTCAGGTTTGAATGCTAGGAGACACCTAGACTAAGCAGTGGGGTTAGGAAGATTAAGAAATTGCAATCACCCAATGTGGGAACGGGTGATGTACGGCACTTCGGAATGTGGAACACTGATATTTGTATATTTCTGATTTTGCGATTTGTTAAAACTCACTTTTCTCGACCACTTTTAGACTGCCCGATCTTCACTGATTGACAGCAATGGAACACCTAACATTAGGGATGCATTCGGACTTACAACCTCCATCCCCTCTATGCAATTATGTCACCTCAGTGCATGTGTTTCCCTCGCATTGACAGGACTCAGTAATGTGCCAGGGAATCCTGTAACATAACCCTGGATCAGAACCCCCAGGTCCCCCAAGTCAGCATCAAGGGAGAGGACTGACTCGGCGCATCATCGCTCTGAAATGACCCAAGACACAGAGAGGGAGTCTGCGAGCTGCCACCAGCCAGACAGGAGTCAAACATTCGCAATATCTCTGAGGAGCATCACAGCCCCTTCCTCACTGCAATCCATCATCATCATCCTGCATTGAGTTGTTGGCCCAAGCACATAGGAGGAGCCATGTCCAGAAGGGTCACCCAAATGTCTTCCCAAATCCTGGGCGTCCTGAACTGTCTCGCGATGTGGGTGCCTCTAGCCCTCATGCCCTTGCGCATGGGACTGCTGAAGGCACTTTCAGGGGGGACTCTGGTTTCCTGATTGTACCTAGATGCTCATACTTGGACCGTGAGTTAGCAACGTGAAATGGGAGGAATCCAATGGGATGGCTAATTCAGGAGTTGGGGGTCCTGGGGCAAGGTGAACCCCCTGGCCCTTCGCTCCGAGGAATTAGGTCTGCCAGTCCTGTCGTCGAAAGCACCTCCCCACCCCACCCCCAACCCAACAGAGCTGTCCGTTGTCCTCTCCCCCATTGGAATCCCTGGTGGACAGTGGTGACAGACACTCTGGTCAGTTTTTCTGCGTGAACTTTATGAAGATTCTGCCGATTTTTAAAATTTAGAGTACCCAATTCTTTTTGTTTCCCCAATGAAGGGCCAATCCACCTAACCTGCACATCTTTGGGTTGTGGGGGTGAGACCCAGGCAGACACGAGGAGGAAGTGCAAACTCCACACGGACAGTGACCCGGGGCCGGAATCGAACCCAGACAGTGCTAACCACCACACCACCATGCCGCCCAAACCTTCTGCTGTTAATGCCTCCTGTTGCAGGGTAAGATTGAATTACATTTGTCACTGCAACCTCTTCCAAATGCTTCTAAATAACTGTTTGTTGGATTCTTACCTGAAACCTGAAGTTCTTTCTTTCACAATTATCACTGGAGTGGATTTGAGAAGGTGTGTTGTGATCTGAGACATCAAACGCACTGATCATGTCAAAGTGACAATGAGCAAATGAGCCTGACTTTAATTTGCAATAAACCCTGAAGTTTTGCCCAGATGCAAATTGAAGTTGGAAAATGCTTTACATAAAGCCTTTCCGGTTTTATACTGGTTTGTAGTTTTGCGTAAAAAAAAAGAACAGGTATGTGTATCGTACCCTCTGACCAGTGCCTGGTCTTTCCGTCTGTGTTCCTAGCCATCTTTCTTCAGTGTATCTTTAAAAGGAGACGGTTTGGACACTATGTCATGGTTCCCACTCCTCATCCCAATGGAATGACTTTGATTGGCTATCTATGCTGGCCGATCCTTCTCCTCCGCTCAATGGCGATCTGCCGGAGCCGAAACGCCTTTGTCATCCGACCACTCCGAGCGCTGCACCAGTTTCCTCTTCTTCTTCATTATGGTATTATCATGACTGTTAGCACAGCAAGGGTTAATGAAGTGTCGAGAGTAGCCAGGAGAGGGAGCTTCAGTTACAACTATATAAGGCAGTGATGCTAAGCCTTGTGGGCGAGTGTGTGCAGGAGTTAGCTAGTGAGAGTCAGAAGTGCAGATAGTGTAAGTGAGAGCAGATCATAGTTTAAACCAGTAGTGAGATTAGCTGTAGTTGAGTGTAATATAGATGTATTAATCAACTGTGTATTCTTTCGGAGTACGTGTCGAATCCAAGTTAGTATTGTTATTAAATTTATAGCTTTGTTTACGCTGAAGCTATTTGTGGTCTTTGTGAACACTACGCCAACCAGCCTGAAATAAGCAACTCACAAAGAACACCAGATTTGTCAACGATTTTCATAACTTTGTCACCTTCTCTTCATCATTGTCTTTGGTCTTTGGGGGGGAGGAATGTAATAACCAGCATGGGACATACAGTGTGGGAGTGATTGTTTTTCCCGTGTTCCTGGAGGAGTACGGGCTCCCTCTGCTAGGAGGGGAGTAACTTAGCTTACCCAGACTTGTATAAAAGGTCGGCCAGTCTGGAATCGATCGACAGGAGAGAGAGAGAGTACCTGGTGAGGTTCTACCGGTACTCTTGTATATAAATGTTGTAAAATAAATGTTGTTTACTTTTTGATTACTTTGGACTCCCCGCGTCTTATTAAAACGTGGAGAACGCGGGGGAATGGAACGAGATGAGTTGCTCACTGAGAGAGCTGGTGCAGACACGTTGGGCCAAATAGCCTCCTTCTACGCTGCAACGATTTTGTGATTCTGCGATTCTTCCCCATTCTTCTGCTCTAAGGGGAGAATGTCTAACTCTGCTCAGGGCATGACTGAGGGTAAATGATGAAATGTTCAAATCCCAGAAGGGGAATTTGAATTGACTGACCACACGTTGGGATTTTGCAATTTGTCGAGGATGAGGAGAGGTTTTGAAATGCAGAACTGATGTCCCCAACTACTTGTGATGATTTTATAGTGAAGTGAATGTTTATTCTGAAATAGAAAAAGGACAATAAAATCAAATAGAATAACACTTAAATAAGGCAATGGCTTCACACAGCCCCAGCACTTTAAAAGAGTGCCAAACAATCTTAATTCAACTTCTTTCACAACTAACCTTCCCCATCTGTTCAGCAATACCTTATAGATTTTAAGATCTATAAAAGTCCAGTAATTGTTACCACACAGGGTCTTTAAGTCTCACTTGTGGTGCCCTCTTAGGTTAGCAGCAGTTGTCATTTCAGATCTGTTCACAGTGCTTGTTGGGAGTCCACCACGTTTTGCTGCTGAGATCGAAAGCAGTTCCTTCATACACTTCAGTATCTCCTTAAATATGTTCTTTCCCTTTGATCTCTCCATTTATCTCTCCCAGTCTCTTTAGAATGGCTCTCTCCCAGTGTTGATTAGCTTGATCTCTTTATTTTATTTTTTAGAATTTTAAAAGAAAAATAAATTCCCTTTATCTATTATTTACCTCTCACTTTCTTTCACGCTTTGTGTACCTTATAGAGTAGAGCTTTAATGTCCATGTAAATGTGGACATTTCCCTTTGGCTTCACCTCCAATATAGCGGGGTGCATTCTCCACTGCCCCTCCGCCAGCAGCAAATTTCCAGATCTGGCAGAGAATCGAGCGTTGGCCAAAAAAAGGGATCGGCGCCAGACATTCAATTACCAGGAACCACCCCACCCCCCCCCGTGAAGCGCCAAGCCTCTCAGCCGAGATTCACGTGGGTGTGAATTGGTGCGGGTATTTCCAAGCATGGCCCTGACATGGTGGACCCCATGATGGGGCAGGGGGTCAGTGCATAATGGACGTGCCCCTCAAGTTCATCAGCAGGCCTCCATCTCCCCACAATGCAAATCCTGTTTCCCATCCGACCTCCCAACACCCCCCCCCCCACCCCATCAGAGACCCCTGCCTGAAAGCTGAAGAACCGCTTTGTGGGCAGCTGTGTTCGATTCCCCACTGGGCCACTGTCTGTGCGGAGTCTGCACATTATCCCCTTGTCTGCGTGGGATTCGTCCAGGTGCTCCGGTTTCCTCCCACAGTCCAAAGGTGTGCAGGTTAGGTGGATTGGCCATGATAAATTGCCCTTTGTGACCAAAAAGGATAGGAGGGGTTATTGGGTTACGGGGATATGGGGGAAGTGCGGGCTCAAGTGGGTCAGTGCAGATTCGATGGGCTGAATAGCCTCCTTCTGCACTGTATGTTCTACATTCAACAGACCAGGCAGTAGGGTGAAAATAGCACCGCACTTTCACTTACCCTTTCCTAACATCTGCTGCCTCAGAGAAAACTGTTCAGAGCAGCAGCTGGTACAAGCTTTTTCGAAAGGCCAGTACACTGCAAAGGGCTTGAAATCCCTCGACAAGCTCGAAATCTTTCATTCAATTTCACACAGCATTCGCCAGTGATTTACCAGTTTTATTACTCCAGAGACAGCGGTCGGTGGATTGTTGCTCTATCTTTCCCTTCATGCTTGAATGTATCTCCATTACCATGCTTTAATGCAAACCACAATGTTTATAAACACTCTCACTATGATTCATAGTTCTTCACCACACCAAATGTACTTTGACTTCCGGGGCCGGCATCAAACCCAGATCCTCGGTACCGTGAGGCAGCAGTGCTAACCACTGCGCCACCATGCCACCCAACTTCCACTTTTTAACAACAAAAAGCACATAGCTGCCTTTGGTGTGGCGAGGAGCTGTCAGCAAGTTAAATTTACATTGGGGGAGATTTTGAGCCCGCACTAGCCCGCATTTCGCAAAGCAGGCGCAAAATCAGGAGAGAATTGGAAAACTCGAATGTCTCGAGCAAGATCACGATTTCCAACTCCTGCCCATATCAACAGAGTAACACAAAACATGCCACGGTACCCCAGGAATCTTATTTTAAACATTAGCATCTGATTCTCAAGCATCCACTTCCGGACCTCCCCACTCGCTGGATTGAGGGACCCGGGAATCTGTTCCTATCAATCCCCTTCTGTTTGGGTTCCAGGGGTTCCTTTGCTCCTGAATGGGATAGAGGGGCAACTGGAGTGAGATTCAGAAACCCCAACATCCGATAGCACACATACTCAATGGATTTCGACCAGGGACTGCACCATGCAGTTGGAGCCTTGCACCAGGAGCTCATGCCCTCAGCTGTGGAAGTCATGAGCTGAACCATGGACTGTACATCCCCCCGCCACGGAGCGCGCCTCCTGCACCAAGGTCTCCATTGTGGACGCCACCCTCATCGTGCTGCCCTCCCGCGTCGGAGTGACGGTGCCATCTGCTCAGACAGAAGGCAATGGGACTCCTCCAGTCCCATCCTGATGCTCGTGACTCAGCAGTTCCAGCAGCGCTGGGGCGACAGGCACCAGGGGTGCGTAATCAGCCAGGAGCTCAACAGCGTCCTGGGCTCCGGCGTCCCTCCGAGTGCCAGGGATTCTTGGGCAGTCACTCAGCGCCGAGGGTGGCTTGCGTCCGTTCTGGGAAGGTGGGTTCGATGGTGGCTGAGAAGTCCAATCCTGAATCCGCAGACTCTGCCACAGGTGGTGTTGGATGAGGTGGGTGGGGTGGGACGCTCTGGATTCCGTGCTCTCCTTCCACTGTTTATGCTTGGCCTCCACGTGCTCCACCTTGTGACGGCCATGGTGGTTGGTTTGTGCGTTCTAAGGCAAGCGATTCCCACGTGTTGGTGGAGGTGTTGTATTTGTTCAGGGAGGTTTCCTGAGAGCCCTTGTAGTGTTTCCTCTGCCCTCCCAGCGATCGCTTGTCATTGCAGAGCTTGGAGTAGACATGTTTCGGGAGTTGTGTTGGGCATGCAGGCAATGTGGCCCACCCATCGCAGCTGGTCGAGCGTGACCAGTGCCTCAATACTGGGGACATTGGCCTGGGAGAGGTATCGGTATGCCTATCCTGCCAGTGGATTTGCTGGATGTTGTGGAAATAGCATTGGTGATATTTCTCCAGGGATTTGAGGCATCTGCTGGACATTGTCCATGTTTCTGATGTATACAGGAGGGCGGGGACCACGGCTGCTCTGTAGACCCTGAGCTTGGTGTTGGGTTTAAGGTCTCTGTTCCTCAGTTGGCCGAAGACTCCACTGGCGCATTGGAGTCTTTGCTGGATTTCGTCGTTAATGTCTGCTCGCACCAAGAGGACGTTCCCGAGGTACGGGAAATGATCCCTGTCCAGGAACTCACCATGGATTGTGATGGTCGGGGGGAAGTTTTATGTGGCAGGAATGGTTGGTATAGAGAACCTTTGTTTTCCAGATGTTTAGTCTGAGGCCCATTCTCCCGTATGCCTCAGTGAATGCATCAACGATGGTTTGTAGCTCGGCCTCTGAGTGTGCGCACACGCAGGCATCGTCCGTGTCCTGCAGCTCGGTGATAGAGGTTGGGCTGGCCTTGATTCTGGTCTGGAGGCGTCGCAGGTTGAGCGGTTTCCCACTTGTCCAGGAGGTTCGTTCCACTCCAGCGGAGAGGTTCAGGCTGATGGAGGCATGGGCTTAAGTCGGGTGCTCTTTCCAGGGGCCGGGGCAGACTCGATGGGCTGAATGGCCTCCTTCTGCACCGTAAATTCTATGATTCTATGAAGGCCATGTACAGAGGTTAATGCTGTTCCCTGCGTTTGTCGCACGCTGAAGATTATGTCCACTGATCCTCTTGACGGCACTCTTTTGCCCTGTAACTGCTGCTCTCCACACACTCTTTCATCCTGTGTCTCCGCCGCTCTCCTTTAACCTGTGTCTCTGCCGCTCTCCTTGTGCTCGCAGAGCAGAGTAGATATCGGGGGAGAGTGTGGGTGGGAGGTGTGGGGGAGGGGACCTCATTAAAGCTGTTGGCAACCCATGAGGTGGCTGGCTGAGAGATCACCTTGGTGGTGCGAGGGGCGCATGAGGGGGTGCAGTGAGAGGCCGGAGACTTACCCTGGCCACGCAATGTAGGTCGTTCACCTTTTTGCGGCATTGTTGACCCTTCTACCTCCCAGGCGGGGTGGGGGGGGGGGGGTGACCTTGCCAGATGGTCATCTGTGCGACCGTGGATAGGGAACATCCCGCCTCTTCTGCACTCCATCCAGGAATCTGGTCAGGGCTGTCTGTGAATCATGGTGCTTGCTTCCCGGCAGCCACTCCCTCAAATGGATCTGGTACAAGTGCTGGGGGAGGGTTTATGCGAAGGTGTTTATCGATTGCAAAATGTTAGCTACCCCGGGACAAGATTATCAGTGTTATGCCGCCATAAGTGCGTCATGATTCACGTGGTTAAGAAAGAATTTGGGGCGGAAACTTTAGAAAATTGCCTTGTGGGTATGGCGCTGTATTGGGAGATATGCTCCGCAGCCGCCTGGTCTGCGGGATAATCGGCAATGCAACTCAGGAGGAACCTCTGGGTGAAAGCTCCCTCGTGTTTCAGCAGACGCTGCAAATCTCCCTTTCCCAAGAGAGCGCGACAAGGGCCATTCAGGAGTTACAGGGTATGGAGGTGAATGTTATCCAGCGCCACCTCCCCACATGGTTCCTATGTGGCTCAGAAAGAGTGCCGCGATGATTCTGGCCTTTGGCCAAGGGGATAGTCATTGCGCCGCACACCATCCCCGGACTCCGCCGATTGTGACTCCACCCCATGCAGGACGTATTGTCGGTGGGCTAGACGTGATCAGCAGCAGCAAGAGAGCCCGGCGTTCTGGGTGCCCTGGTTGTGGTCGGCCCCAGCCCCGTGATAAGGCCCTAGACCTGGATGACCCGGAGGAGGCTGAGGATGAGGCTGAGATATATCTCAATTGCATGTCGCCCCGTATAGCCCCAATTCGTAATCCGGTGCAAGTCAATGGACATTTCTCTCGACGCCCAGCTCTTTGACACTTTGCACCTGGCGACGCGGTCTACGTTCTTAACTCCGTCGGCAGCGCTCGCTGGCTCTTGGAATTATCGTCAGTCAATCGGGCCCTGTGTCTCACCAGGTTCATGTCCGGCAATACTCTATATCTGGTCCTGGGGGTCTGTCCTTCAAAAGATATCCCGGACAAGATCCACACCGGATGCTCCTGTTCCACTGCCGGTACGGCCTGATGCGGCTGCTCCATTTTCCCCCGACGCCGACATGCCAGACGTCCGTCCTCAGACTCCAACATGGAGATGCAGACATCTGGGACCTCCGTCGCTGACGTCGTGGTTCCATCACCTTCAGCTGATTGTCCGCCCAGGTGTACCTGCCGTAAACGTCGTTCGCCAGCAAGATGCACGCCGGCCGAAATTGCTCATCCACTCAACGGCGACCGGCCGGAGCGGGACCACCTTGGCCATCCGACAGCTGCGAGCGCTGGACCTGGTTCTTCTTCATCCTCGATTTTTGCATCTTCATTGTCTTCTCCTCATCATCGCCCTCTGAGAGGAGGGAGGAATGTAATAACCAACACGGGACATACAGTTTGGGGATGGTTGTTTTCCCTGAGCTCCTTGAAGAGTACGAGCTCCCCTGTTGGGGGTGGGGTAGCTTCCCCGTACTTGTATAAAGGATCGACCAGTCTGGAACCGACCAACAGAGAGAGAGACAGAGAGTATGAAATGAAATGAAAATTGCTTATTATCACGAGTAGACTTCAATGAAGTTACTGTGAAAAGCCCCTAGTCGCCACATTCCGGCGCCTGTCCGGGGAGGCTGGTACGGGAATCGAACCGTGCTGCTGGCCTGCTTGGTCTGCTTTAAAAGCCATTGGTTTAGCCCAGTGAGCTAAACCAGCCCCTGAGGTTTAACTGGGGGTCATGTATAAACTTGGAAGAGAATTGACAGATAATTAAAAGCTGTTTAAACACTGTTTTGTTTCCTGTGTGTACATGTTGTTCCAATAAATGTCTTTTAATTCTACTCGCTATAGACTCTCTGAGGCTCACTAACGATACCTCCTGCTCTCAAGTCACAGGAAACAAGCCAAACACAGCTAATCACCCCAGTAGCTTCATCGCAATCTTTACTGCCAGTAACATTCTGCACAAGATTGGATTTCACCTGTAGTAAGCTTGGAAATAGAAATAGGACACTGTTGAGTGTGCAACAGGCTGGATCTGAAGGAGGCGTGCTGTCGCTAAGACAGGATAAATATGACAGGATAATTTTGAAATAATTGTGTTAATATTGAAAAATGACAACGCAAATTTGTCTTAACATTACAGATGCCGAAGTACTAACACGTATTGGAAATACTTCTGAGACTAGCTGAATAACATCTTTGGGAAATGGAAAGAAGGCTAACAGAGAGCTTTCTACTAATTCTACTAATCAGTTTTGTAAATGTGTGTTGATGAGATTTTATGCCTGTACAATTACTAACTTTTTTTTAATGCATTTTATTCCAAACATATATAAAAGGTTACAAAATGTAAACAATTTGGGGAGCAAATTCCCAACACGCAACTATAGAGTTTGTGCAAATTTCTCTTTTCCACCACACTCCTCCCTCCTCCCTCACTCCACCCCATGACCAACAGCTCCTCGAACGTGTCCACGAACATCCCCCACCTTACCTCCAAGCCCTCCACTGAACCCCTTAGAACATAGAACAGTACAGCACAGAACAGGCCCTTCGGCCCTCGATGTTGTGCCGAGCAATGATCAACCTACTCAAACCCACGTATCCACCCTATAACCGTAACCCAACAACCCCCCCCCCTTAACCTTACTTTTTAGGACACTATGGGCAGTTTAGCATAGCCAATCCACCTAACCCGCACATCTTTGGACTGTGGGAGGAAACCGGAGCACCCGGAGGAAAACCACGCACACACGGGGAGGACGTGCAGACTCCGCACAGACAGTGACCCAAGCCGGAATCGAACCTGGGACCCTGGAGCTGTAAAGCATTTATGCTAACCACCATGTTACCGTGCTGCCCGAAGCTACTTGACCTGTTCCAGCCGAAGGAAGTCATATAAGCCCCCAGCCAGGCCGCCCGGTGGCGTTGCTGACCGCCACTCCAACAGAATTCTTCGCCGGGCAATCAGAGAGGCGAAGGCCACAACATCGGCCTTCCTCCCCTCCATGACCTCCGTCTCCTCCGATACCCCAAATATCGCCACCCAAGGGACCGGCTCAACATCCTCCCCACCTATCTTTGCGAGCGCCGCAATCACCCAGTGGCCAGAATCACTCCAACTTTTCACAGTCTCAGAACATATCTGCCAACAACTCTGGATCGAGCCTCCACCCCGGCCTCTGCCCCCGTCCCGATCTAAGCCGAATCTCCAGCCAATGGGGTGCATGGTCCAAGATGACTATCCCCGCGTACTCTGCCCCCTCCACCCCAACAAAAACACACCCTATAAACATGTAAGAAAGATGAATACTCCAGTCCCCCCGTGTTCTTGAAACGCCACGGCTCCACCCTACCCACCTCTTCCATGAACCCTCCCAGCTACATTGCCATTCGTACCTTACCCATTGACCTGGGACTCGACCTATCTACCCTCGCCTCGAGGGCACAATTAAAGTCTCCTCCCACAATCAACTGGTGCATGGTCCAAGATTACTATCCCCACATACTCTGCCCCCTGCACCCCAACGGAAACACACCCTATAAACATGGCCAAGTCCAGGATCGCTGCCAGCAACTCCCTCATAAAACCAACATCATCCCAATTCGGTGCGTACACATTCACCATTACCACCGGCGTCCCCTCCAAAAGCCCAATCACCATCACATATCTCCCACCCAGGTCCCTCACTTCCGCTGCGCCCACAAACCCCCTTTTCTTGCTCATCAAAATGGCCACCATCCCCTACTTCGAATCAAACCCCGAGTAGAAAACCTGACCCATCAATCCCTTCCTCAGCCGAACCTGGTCCTTCACGCGGAGGGGCGCCTCCAGCAAAAAGACCACCTCCGCATTTAAACTCTTCAGGTGTGCAAAGACCCAAGATCTTTTCACCAGTCCATTGTACCCTTGCACGTTCCCGGTTATAAGCCTTACCGGGGGCTTACGCCTCCATTCCACTCTACCATCCAACATCCTCCCCTTTTGGCTCTACCCTTGTTAATTTCCCCTTGGCCCATTCAAGATGGCTCCTTTCTCCGCCCCGACCATGTTTCTTCTTGAACTCGCCGCGTCGCATCTCCCGCCGCAATGGTGGAAAAGAAAAAAAAAACCTCCCTGCAACCCCCACTCCCCCCACTCCCCACTCTGCCTGTATACATTATTCCAGAGTGCCAGCACCTCCATCTCCCAAAATTCTTCAGTTCTCCCCCAGTTTATGGTCCTTGGCCGCTTCTGGGGTCTCATAATGATATCCCTGCCCTTCATAAGTCCCCCATTCGGAGTTCCGCTTCTCCCTGGCCCAATGCAAGATCTTCCCTTGCTCCACCAACTTGTGGAGTCACACAATCAATGCCTGTGGCGGCTCCCGTGCTCTTGGCTTCTGCCTCAGAGACCTGTATGCTGTGTCCACCTCAGGGGCCTTTTCCAGCACCCCCTCCACCACCAAAACCACCAGCATCCTCGAAACGTACCTCGTGGCCCTCGCACCTTCCACTCCTTCAGGCAGGCCAACTATTCCCACATAGCGGCACGGTAGCCTAGTGGTTAGCGCAGTTGTTTCACAGCTCCAGGGTCCCAGGTTCGATTCCCGGCTTGGGTCGCTGTGTGCGTGGAGTCTGCACGTGCTCCCCGTGTCTGCGTGAGTTTCCTCCGGGTGCTCCGGTTTCCTCCCGCAGTCCAAAAATGTGTAGGTTAGGTGGATTGGCCATGCTAAATTGCCCTCAGTGTCCAAAAAGGTCAGGTGGGGTTGCGGGGATGGGGTAGATGGGTGGGCTTAAGTGGGGTGCTCTTTCCAACGGCCGGTGTAGGCCTAATGGGCCAAATGGCCTCCTTCTGCACTGTAAATGCTAGGAAATTCTGCCTGCTCGATCTGTTTTCTTGCTCCTCCACCTTTGCTTCTCAACGTCTTGCAAACGTCTCCTAACAGCCTCACCTCAGCCTCCAGTGCCACCACTCTATCACTGTTTTCAGAGATCGCCCTCTCAATCACTCAGATCTGCGACCCCTGAGCCTCCAGACATTCCTCCACCCTCTCCATCGAGTCCTTCAGGGATGCCGCAGCCCGTTCGATGGCCTTCGTTTGATCCTCCTGCATCACCTTCCTCTGCGGGCGGAACTCTTCCTTGATGAAGGCCATCAACTATTCCATCTGAGGCTTTGCTGCTTACACTGGTCCTTCCCCCCTCGGCCATCTTTCCACCTGCTGTTGGGCCACAGGTTTCCTCCAACTCCTTGGCCAGATCTTTCACCTTCTTCTGCCGGGTTTGGTAACCAGTTTGACATACCACTCCCGGGGGAACTTCTCCTCCAACCTTCAGTAACACTTTTCCGTTGAAGTTACACCCGATTTGGGGTAAAAAAGAGCGCTTTGCTTTGCCTTCAAGCAGGAGCTGCCCTGTGTGCGACCACTCACAGCATGGCCGCCTCCGGAAGTCATTTGTTTACTAACGTTTCGCTGACCAACCAAATTCCTTAATGCTCCAAGTAACACTGCAATTACTGAGGCGATGCACCCTGCGAAATACACCTGCAAAACACAATGAATTATCATCAAATAATCGATTTGAAGTTTGAGATAACCTTTCCTTTTAAACTATAGTTCATTGCTTTTGCTTACTCTCTCTTTTTCTGACACATGTGAACTGTCCACCTCCCATCTTCTTTATTGACTGTCGACTCACTGTCTGGGTACATTTGATGGACTTTACCATTCCCTGTTGCTCCAGGAACCTTCTTCCCAGCCAATCCTAGCCAGCGAGTGTCGACCTATTTGATTGGGTGCTGGAGGCGTCATGGGGCGGGATTCTCCGGTCGCCGAAGCCAAAATCGCGTTCGCCGATTGGCTGGAGAATACCCGTTTACGACCAAATCGGGGTATTGCTTAGGTGTGTCACACACTGTAGACAAACTGACAGCGAAAGAGGAACCAGATACATTGATCTGAGCCACACGGAATATGTCGAATCCCTCCTGTGCAGAGGGAGACCATTCGGCCAATCGAGTCGGCACCAGCCCTCCGTAAGTGCCCTCTACCTAGGCCCACTCCCCTGCCTTATCCCCGTAACCCCACCTAACCGGCACATCTTTGAACACGCAGGGGCAATTTTAGCGTGGCTAATCCACCACCTGAGCTGCACATCTTTGGACTGTGGGAGGAAACTGGGAGCACCCGGAGGAAACCCACGCAGACACGGGGAGAATGTGCAAACTTCACACAGTCACCCAAGGCCAGAATTGAGCCCAGGTCCCTGGCGCTGTGAGGCAGCAGTTCTAACCATTACGGAAAAGTTATGGAAAAGTTAACAGGCAAGGTTATTGAAAGGGATTTTCTAAACAGGTTCAGTAAAATTACTTGTGTAAATGGAATCAGCGAAAGGAATTTTATAATTAGGCTCAGTGAAGGCGATTGAATAAATGGATGAATCGAAGGGATTATGTAAATGGTGTGGCGATGAGAATTGAGTCAACTGGTTGATTGAAGGAGGTGGTGGTAAATGCCGTGAATAGACAATTAGATACATTTCTGAAGAGATTGAAGTATGAGAGACATGATAGAATATGAGGTGGGTGTAGACTCACCATTGGCACAGACAGTCTGGAAATATACTTCACTTCTGCCAGACTTTACTGGGTTTCAATCTCCTTATTTTCCTCAGGAACAGGTCACTGCAGATTCCACAGGTTTGGGCAACATTTTCGGAGATTAATTGAAGTCTCAATTTGTCCCATCCTTCACTGCATAGGAAAAATAAACCAGTTATTTTACTTCTCTCTTTTGGTAGCCCCTCCTCCGCATCCCGACCCACTAACCCATCCCAAATATGTTAAATTTAGATTAAGGTTTACTGTCATGTGTAGCGAGGTCAGGGTAAAGATTATGCTCAGTGTCCACTTTAGCCTGTAAACCACACTGAGAAATTGTTATCTTTTGATAAATTTAGAGTACCCAATTATTTTTGTCCCCAATCAAGGGGCAATTTAGCATGGCCAATCCACCTACCCTGCACGTCTTTGGGTTGTGGGGGTGAAACCCACGCAGACACGGACTTAGAATGTGCAAAGTCCACACGGACAGTGACCCGGGGCCGGGATTGAAATGAAAATCGCTTATTGTCACGAGTAGGCTTCAATGAAGTTACTGTGAAAAGCCCCTAGTCGCCACATTCCGGCGCCTGTCCGGAACTGTTCACTATGCAGTGAATCCAGGTCCTCGGCGTATTGAGGCAGCAGTGCGCCCCCGTGTGGGCCTGAGAAATTGTAGTTTTGTATTATGTCTGTTGGAGTGGCTCGCACTACAGTGGTAGTACCTGGAGTAAAGTTACTGAGATTGTATCCACTCGGGATATGGGCATGACTGGCAAGGCTGGCATTTATTAATAATCCCTTTGAAATGCTGGTGGTGAGCCTTATTTGCTAACCATTGTGGTCCATGTGATAACACAATGCTGCCTTGCTGGAGGTAATAATCTTACATTGAGCAGGTTTACAAACACTACTTGCTTCAAACACTTATCGATGCAGGGGAAAGGGCGGCACGTGGCACAGTGGTTAGCATTGCTGCCTACGGTGCTGCTGAGGACCCGGGTTCGAATCCCAGCCCTGGGTCGCTATCCATGTGGAGTTTGCACGTTCTCCCTGTGTCTGAATGGGTTTCACCCCCACAACCCAAAGATGTGCAGGTTAGGTGGATTGGCCACGCTAAATTGCCCCTTAATTGGAAAAAAAATAAAATTATTGGATACTCTAAATTTATTTTTAAAAATAGATACAGGAGAAGGGAGTACAATAGCAATTAAGGAAAGTGTTTGTTTGGATCCTTAGCTTCCCTGCCCTACTAAAACTGGTTGACGAAATAAATATTTCTAGGTGAAAGGAAACAGACTGGAGTTAAATGCAACCCGCACACGTCTTTCTGAAGTGTGGTGATCAGAACTGGGCGCAATGCTTTGAAGCTGCAGCAAAGCTATATAAAGGTGAAGCATAACTTCCTTGCTTTTGTACTTAAATCCTCTAATTTAAGGTCCCGACCACAGTGCTTTTTGTGGGTGCTTGCTGTGCACAAATCGGCTGCCATATGTCCTATAATTACAGGAGTGACTGCTCTTCAAGTTGGCTGTAAGCGCCGGGATGATTGGTGGCCATGGAGGAGGCTGCAGAAATGCAAGTCGAGACAGACCAAAAGAAAATAGACCCAATAATGATAGAAAATTAGAGGAGAGGCAGAACAAGCTGCGAATAAAAGAGGCAGGAGGTTGCCGAAGGAGTTTGGTTCAAGATTAGTCAAGAAATGGCCAGCAACCATTGAATGGAGAGAAATGCATTGTTCAATCTCCCACTTTCAACACCCTGGGGGTCACCATTGACCGGAACCTGAACTGGACCAGCTGGATAAATACTGTGGCTACAAGAGCTGGTCAGAGGCTGGGGATTATGCAGCAAGTAACTCACCTCCTGACTCCCCAAAGCTTGTCCACCATCTACAAGGCACAAGTCAGGAGTGTGATGGACTACACCCCACCTGCCTGGATGAGCGCAGCTCCAAGAACGCCCTCTTGGCTCAACACCATCCAGGGCAAAGCAGCCCCGCTTGATTGGCACTCCGTCCAATACATTAAACTTTCACCCCCTCCACAATCACCGCACAGTGGCAGCCTAGTGGACCATCCACAGGTTGTGCTCCAGCTAAACTCACCAAGGCTCCTTCTACATCACCTTTCAGACCTGCCACCTCCACCGTCTGGAACATAGAACATCCAGTGCAGAGGGAGGCCATTCAGCCCATCGAGTCTGCACCGACCCACTTAAGCCCTCACTTCCACCCTATTCCCGTAACCCCGTAACCCAATAACCCCTCCTAACCTTTTTGGTAACAAAGGGCAATTTAGCATGGCCAATCCACCTAACCTGCACGTCTTTGGACTGTGGGAGGAAACCGGAGCACCTGGAGGAAACCCACGCAGACACGGGGAGAACGTGCAGACTCCGCACAGACAATGACTCAGCGGGGAATCGAACCTGGGACCCTGGCGCTGTGAAGCCACAGTGCTATCCATGTGTGCTCCTGTGCTGCCACGGAAGGACAAGGGCAGTAGATGCACGGGAACACAATGGGATGCATAGTCACCCACCATCCTTTCTTCACTCTCGATGGGTCAAAATCCTGGAAGCCCTTTCCCAACAGCACACTGGGTGTACCTACAACACGTGGAGTGTGACGGTTCAAGAAGGCAGCTCACCACCACCTTCTCAAGGGCAATTAGGGACGGGCAGTAAATGCTGGTCTAGTCAGGGACGCCTGCATCCTCTGAACACATTTAAAAAGTGAGAGTTACGCGAATGGAAAAATAAACTTTATATTTATTCTTTCTGGGTTGTGGGTGTCACTGTTAACATCGACATTTATTGCTCATCCCTAATTGCCCTTGAACCGAGTGCCTTGTCAGGTCATTTCGGGGGGGGGGGGGGGGGGGGGGGGGGGGCAGTAAAGCCTCAGAATGAAGGCCAGAGCAGATAAGGATAGCAGACTTCCTCCCTAAAGAGTATTAATGGATTAGATGGGGTTTGCCAAGAAGGAGCGATACCTTTGTGATCACGATTACTGAGACAGTCTTTCAATTCCAGATTTTATTAATTAAGTTTACATTTCATCAGCGGCTCGGGGATTTGAACATGTGACCCCAGAGCATTAGGATAGGCCTCCGTCTGCCCCCTGTCCCCAGACTTGGCGGGTTTTCCTGCGGCAACGGTGGCTGCCATCGGGATAATACGGTTCCCACAAAGTCAATGGCAATTTTCAGGGGTTTGCCCGTTCCACCGGCAGGCGGATCCGCGGCGGGGTCAACGTTGGCGGGACACGGACACCCCAACAGCGGGAAAGACCAGAAAATCCCACCCTCTGGCTCATCAGTCCACTGACGTTGCTGCTGCATCACCATCAATTAACCGTAAAACAATCCGTCTCCTTGCCTCTCTGGGTAGCCTGTTCCACATACCCGTTAACCTGTGTCATGTAACCACATCGGAACTCTCTGGCGATCTTCCCCAATTTGGTTTAAATCTCTGCACACTTACCATAGAGCTTGCCATTATGTCCAATGTATTATTACCATCAACTTTAAAAACAAACATGTGATTATGGGATTTGTAGTGGGCTTTAAGTTGACCTAACTATTACCAAAAGCAACCATGCGGTGTCAGCATTGGGTAAGTTTAAAGACTCCTTGAGGCCAGAAACATTGGTGAAAGAATCGACTGGGACTGAGGGCAGGCTGATATAATTCATCAAGGATGTTGATGTTCAGCTGCTCACTGAACATGCCTGCCCCAATGATTTATCTGTTACCCATCGACAATTACCGCGGTTCTGCAAGTCTAGAAACCGCTCAGAATATTTCCACCAGCCAGCGCTGTCCTTATTCGGTCCTCTTTCCCCTTCTTTATCTCAGATTCGTGTTGAATTATCTGACCTCAGCTGGGGTGGAGGTGGGGGTCATATAGGGTCAAACTGAACCTGGGCTATGGTGGGGCGGGGGGGGGGGGGGGGGGGGGGGGGTGGTGCAGGGGGTAAATGAGGCCGGAGTCCAGCTCCTGATCTCACTATGCAGTAAATCGCGCTGGAAGGCGTGAGGAAGATCAGTTCCAATGGTGATTCTACCCACAGCTTCCTGTTCTTCACTGACCCCCTTACAAATATAGAATGGCTGCTTCAACAAGCTGCTGCAGGCGGAAGTCACACACTGTGTGAATCAGGTTAAAGTCTGACAGGTTTATTTGGAATCACTGGCTTTCAGAGCGTAGCTCCTTCATCAGGTGAGTGGCAGCTCTCTTCCACGATGAAGAAGGTACGCTCCGAAAGCTAGTGATTCTAAGTAAACCTGTTGGACTTTAACCAAATGTTGTGAGACTTCTTACTGTGCCCACCCCAGTCCAACGTAAAAATAAAGGATTTTTAAAATGAATTGTTAGAGTTTTTGATACAAGCAATGTAACTGTACTGCCTTCAAGCCCTTCGAAGAAAGAGTTTCTGGGATAACTACAGCAGAATAATTACTTGCACTTTGAAAACGAGGAATAAGAATTTGTTATTGACAACAGGTTAAAACCATCAGCAGAATTGTTCATCTCCTTGTCTTCTCCAACGATTGTCATCAACATAAATAACTAAGTAATCCCTATCAAATAAACTGAAGTGCCCACCGTTGA
This sequence comes from Scyliorhinus canicula, assembly GCF_902713615.1. NCBI lineage: Eukaryota > Metazoa > Chordata > Chondrichthyes > Carcharhiniformes > Scyliorhinidae > Scyliorhinus > Scyliorhinus canicula. Next base: position 152,678,886 of record NC_052157.1, on the reverse strand, counting down.
CCTGAATCCCATTCAGACAGGTTTGAATGTAGTTATTAATCAATAAGTATTTGTATACCCTCCATTCGGTGTTTGTTCCTTTGACTATTTTCTTGTCCAAGGGGGGTTGGATTCTCCGTCCCCACGCTGGCGTGAAAACGATGGGGAGACTGGCGTCAAAAGGCCATTGATTCCTCGTTTTGCTGGGGACGAGCAGGGAGGCAGCGTACCGCTCGCAGCTCTAGCTGCTGATACAGCGCAAGCACGGGGCAGCGGCCTGCAGCGGCTATTCCGTGCCCCATGACGGACTCAGCCTGCGGACCTGGACCGCCAAAGTCATCCTCCCCCCCCCCCCACCCCCGCCGACCGCTCGCACGCCCCGGATTGCCCGCCCGCATTGCCCCCAGCACAGAATGAAGCCCGCCCCCCCCCCCCCACCCCTCCGCCCGCCAATCGGCCCGCCCCCGACTGAGTCCGCAGCCACCATGCCGGGTTCACGGGGCGGAGAATTCAAAAACAGCCGCCACTCCCGGTTTTGGCACCAAAATGGGTTCTCCGCCTCGTCGCCAAATTGATTTCGGCATCGGGGAACGCAGAATCCAGCCCAGGCTCTTTTAATGAAATTGATTGTGTCAAAATGTGTGTTGTGTTGAATCACACATGACTAGACTCTGCTAGCTGCCAATGAAAGAGTTACAAAGAGGCTGTGGGATAAACTCCTGTATATTTGATATCTGGCTTAAACATGTAAGCCGCAGATCATCGTTCCCCGACCTTTTGGCCACTTCTCTCCCGTTCTCTTGGAAATGGACAAAACCCCTTGGATGGGGTGGGGGAGAGTCAAGGACTGTGCCCCATTTGATTTCCCCCTTACCTCCCCCGGTAATTGGGGGCTGGGGCTCCCCCTCAACAAGGGGGAAACTACTCTGTATAAAAACCCTGACCTGAGGTCGAGGAGGATGGCCGTTCAGGTACAGAAGGGGGAAGAGCATCTTTATTTTGTGTACACTGTAAATAAACAAGTCGTTCATTTCGACCCTTCCGCGCGTTCCTGTTGTCTCTCCCCATGTGGACTCTACAGCCTCAACTTCCAAACTGCACCAAGCTGGGGGTGGGATTGTGTCTGTTCTTTCCGAAGTAAAGGGAAAACAATACATTTGTTGCATTATTTGACCTTTACTTTGGAAATTTAACCTGGTGTTGTCAGCCTTCTTACGGTGCCCACCCCAGTCCAACGCCGGCATCTCCACATCTTCGGGAACAAAATGCCACCCTCATTGTTTAACTATTCCCCACTCCTCCCCTCGCAGGTTCCTGGGTTCGATTCACCGCTGGGTCACTGTCTGTGCGGAGTCTGCACGTTCTCACCGTGTCTGCGTGGGTTTCGTCCGGGTGCTCCGTCCGGTTTTCTCCCACAAGCCCCGAAAACCGTGCTTGTTACGTGAATTGGACATTCTGAATTCTCACGCCGTGTACCCGAACAGGCGCCGGAATGTGGCGACCAGGGGCTTTTCACAGTAACTTCATTGCAGTGTCAATGCAAGCCTATTTGTGACAATGATAAAGATTATTATTGTTATTAACTTGGCGCACAAGAGGGGAGAAGTTTTTATTTCTTGACAATGGGGGTCAAAAGTCTTGCTGAAGAAGGATTTTGCCGGTGGGACCAATAGGAGTGCTGGAGCTGAGCTATGCCATGTCCCATAGGTGGGACTGGAGTCTGTGGAGAGGAAGGGGGGGAGAGAGAGACAGTGGGAGGAGAGGAGAGGGGAGCACAGAGCAGACAAAAAACACACACACACGCACACTCTAAGGAAGTAATCTTGTGAAGTATTTGCACTGGGGGTGATTTTTATCCCCCCCACCCCACCCCCTGATTTGCTTTGCTGCTGCACTTGGGGAAGAATGTCTGAGCTGCTGTGCCAGCTGCTGGGCGAGCGGCTGACGGACCGACACCAGGCCGAGGTAGAGAGCTCCCCGCTGGGCACGGACGGGCGGCTCCTCGCCCTCTACTTCGGCTGCAGCTGGAGCCCCGCTTGCCGGCAGTTCACCGCGGCGCTCGGCGACTTCTACAGCCGCTTCAAGCAAGGGGAGCACGGCGAGCAGCTGGAGGTGGTCTTCATCAGCTCCGAGGAGGAGCACAAACCCTGGCAGGAGTTCGTGGGCCAGATGCCCTGGCTGATGCTGCCTTTCCAGGACAAGGAGAGGAAGGTAACTGGGGGGGGGGGGGGGGGGGGGGCAGAGGAGGGATGGGGGGGGGGGGGGACAGTATTGTACACCATTGTGGGGGATACAGTATTGTACACTGTTGTGAGGGGGATACAATATTGTACACTGTTGTGGGGGATACAGTATTGTACACTGTTGTGTGGGGGATACAGTATTGTACACTGTTGTGAGGGATACAGTATTGTACACTGTTGTGTGGGGGATACAGTATTGTACACTGTTGTGTGGGGGATACAGTATTGTACACTGTTGTGTGGGGGATACAGTATTGTACACTGTTGTGTGGGGGATACAGTATTGTACACTGTTGTGAGGGATACAGTATTGTACACTGTTGTGTGGGGGATACAGTATTGTACACTGTTGTGTGGGGGATACAGTATTGTACACTGTTGTGGGGGATACAGTATTGTACACTGTTGTGTGTGGGATACAGTATTGTACACTGTTGTGGGGGATACAGTATTGTACACTGTTGTGTGAGGGATACAGTATTGTACACTGTTGTGTGGGGGATACAGTATTGTACACTGTTGTGGGGGATACAGTATTGTACACTGTTGTGTGAGGGATACAGTATTGTACACTGTTGTGTGAGGGATACAGTATTGTACACTGTTGTGGGGGATACAGTATTGTACACTGTTGTGGGGGATACAGTATTGTGCACTGTTGTGTGTGGGATACAGTATTGTACACTGTTGTGTGGGGGATACAGTATTGTACACTGTTGTGTGGGGGATACAGTATTGTACACTGTTGTGAGGGATACAGTATTGTACACTGTTGTGTGTGGGATACAGTATTGTACACTGTTGTGAGGGATACAGTATTGTACACTGTTGTGTGGGGGATACAGTATTGTACACTGTTGTGAGGGATACAGTATTGTACACTGTTGTGTGTGGGATACAGTATTGTACACTGTTGTGTGGGGGATACAGTATTGTACACTGTTGTGTGGGGGATACAGTATTGTACACTGTTGTGTGTGGGATACAGTATTGTACACTGTTGTGGGGGATACAGTATTGTACACTGTTGTGTGTGGGATACAGTATTGTACACTGTTGTGGGGGATACAGTATTGTGCACTGTTGTGTGTGGGATACAGTATTGTACACTGTTGTGTGGAGGATACAGTATTGTACACTGTTGTGTGGGGGATACAGTATTGTACACTGTTGTGAGGGATACAGTATTGTACACTGTTGTGTGTGGGATACAGTATTGTACACTGTTGTGAGGGATACAGTATTGTACACTGTTGTGTGGGGGATACAGTATTGTACACTGTTGTGAGGGATACAGTATTGTACACTGTTGTGTGTGGGATACAGTATTGTACACTGTTGTGAGGGATACAGTATTGTACACTGTTGTGGGGGATACAGTATTGTACACTGTTGTGTGGGGATACAGTATTGTACACTGTTGTGGGGGATACAGTATTGTACACTGTTGTGTGTGGGATACAGTATTGTACACTTGTGGGGGATACAGTATTGTACACTGTTGTGTGTGGGATACAGTATTGTACACTGTTGTGTGGGGGATACAGTATTGTACACTGTTGTGGGAGGGATACAGTATTGTACACTGTTGTGTGGGGGATACAGTATTGTACACTGTTGTGGGTGATACAGTATTGTACACTGTTGCGTGGGGGATACAGTATTGTACACTGTTGTGTGGGGGATACAGTATTGTACACTATTGTGTGGGGGATACAGTATTGTACACTGTTGTGAGGGATACAGTATTGTACACTGTTGTGTGGGGGATACAGTATTGTACACTGTTGTGGGGGATACAGTATTGTACACTGTTGTGTGTGGGATACAGTATTGTACACTGTTGTGGGGGATACAGTATTGTACACTGTTGTGTGTGGGATACAGTATTGTACACTGTTGTGTGGGGGATACAGTATTGTACACTGTTGTGGGGGATACAGTATTGTACACTGTTGTGTGAGGGATACAGTATTGTACACTGTTGTGGGGGATACAGTATTGTACACTGTTGTGTGTGGGATACAGTATTGTACACTGTTGTGGGGGATACAGTATTGTACACTGTTGTGTGTGGGATACAGTATTGTACACTGTTGTGTGGGGGATACAGTATTGTACACTGTTGTGTGGGGGATACAGTATTGTACACTGTTGTGAGGGATACAGTATTGTACACTGTTGTGTGTGGGATACAGTATTGTACACTGTTGTGAGGGATACAGTATTGTACACTGTTGTGTGGGGATACAGTATTGTACACTGTTGTGTGGGGGATACAGTATTGTACACTGTTGTGGGGGATACAGTATTGTACACTGTTGTGTGGGGATACAGTATTGTACACTGTTGTGTGAGGGATACAGTATTGTACACTGTTGTGGGGGATACAGTATTGTACACTGTTGTGTGTGGGATACAGTATTGTACACTGTTGTGGGGGATACAGTATTGTACACTGTTGTGTGTGGGATACAGTATTGTACACTGTTGTGTGGGGGATACAGTATTGTACACTGTTGTGTGGAGGATACAGTATTGTACACTGTTGTGTGGGGGATACAGTATTGTACACTGTTGTGAGGGATACAGTATTGTACACTGTTGTGAGGGATACAGTATTGTACACTGTTGTGAGGGATACAGTATTGTACACTGTTGTGTGGGGATACAGTATTGTACACTGTTGTGAGGGATACAGTATTGTACACTGTTGTGTGGGGGATACAGTATTGTACACTGTTGTGGGATGGATACAGTATTGTACACTGTTGTGTGGGGGATACAGTATTGTACACTGTTGTGTGGGGATACAGTATTGTACACTGTTGTGCAGGATACAGTATTGTACACTGTTGTGTGGGGGATACAGTATTGTACACTGTTGTGGGGGATACAGTACTGTACACTGTTGTGTGGGGATACAGTATTGTACACTGTTGTGCAGGATACAGTATTGTACACTGTTGTGTGGGGGATACAGTATTGTACACTGTTGTGGGGGATACAGTACTGTACACTGTTGTGAGGGATACAGTATTGTACACTGTTGTGTGGGATACAGTATTGTACACTGTTGTTGGGGATACAGTATTGTACACTGTTGTGAGGGATACAGTATTGTACACTGTTGTGTGAGGGATACAGTATTGTACACTGTTGTGCAGGATACAGTATTGTACACTGTTGTGAGGGATACAGTATTGTACACTGTTGTGAGGATACAGTACTGTACACTGTTGTGGGGGATACAGTATTGTGCACTGTTGTGTGAGGGATACAGTATTGTACACTGTTGTGTGGGGGATACAGTATTGTACACTATTGTGGGGGATACAGTATTGTTCACTGTTTTGTGAGGGATACAGTATTGTACACTGTTGTGTGAGGGATACAGTATTGTACACTATTGTGGGGGATACAGTATTGTTCACTGTTGTGTGGGGGATACAGTATTGTACACTGTTATGTGAGGGATACAGTATTGTACACTGTTGTGGGGGATACAGTATTGTACACTGTTGTGTGGGGGATACAGTATTGTACACTGTTGTGTGGGGGATACAGTATTGTACACTGTTGTGTGGGGGATACAGTATTGTACACTGTTGTGTGGGGGATACAGTATTGTACACTGTTATGTGAGGGATACAGTATTGTACACTGTTGTGGGGGATACAGTATTGTACACTGTTGTGTGGGGGATACAGTATTGTACACTGTTGTGTGGGGGATACAGTATTGTACACTGTTGTGGGGGATACAGTATTGTACACTGTTGTGTGGGGGATACAATATTGTACACTGTTGTGGGGGATACAGTATTGTACACTGTTGTGGGGATACAGTATTGTACACTGTTGTGAGGGATACAGTATTGTACACTGTTGTGTGAGGGATACAGTATTGTACACTGTTGTGTGGGGGATACAGTATTGTACACTGTTGTGTGGGATAAAGTATTGTACACTGTTGTGGGGGATACAGTATTGTACACTGTTGTGTGGGGGATACAGTGTTGTACACTGTTGTGGGAATACAGTATTGTACACTGTTGTGTGAGGGATACAGTATTGTACACTGTTGTGTGGGGGATACAGTATTGTACACTGTTGTGTGAGGGATACAGTATTGTACACTGTTGTGTGAGGGATACAGTATTGTACACTGTTGTGTGGGGATACAGTATTGTACACTGTTGTGCAGGATACAGTATTGTACACTGTTGTGAGGGATACAGTATTGTACACTGTTGTGTGGGGGATACAATATTGTACACTGTTGTGTGAGGGATACAGTATTGTACACTGTTGTGTGGGGGATACAGTGTTGTACACTGTTGTGGGAATACAGTATTGTACACTGTTGTGTGGGGGATACAGTATTGTACACTGTTGTGTGAGGGATACAGTATTGTACACTGTTGTGTGAGGGATACAGTATTGTACACTGTTGTGTGAGGGATACAGTATTGTACACTGTTGTGTGTGGGATACAGTATTGTACACTGTTGTGTGGGGGATACAGTATTGTACACTGTTGTGTGGGGGATACAATATTGTACACTGTTGTGAGGGATACAGTATTGTACACTGTTGTGTGTGGGATACAGTATTGTACACTGTTGTGAGGGATACAGTATTGTACACTGTTGTGTGGGGGATACAGTATTGTACACTGTTGTGGGGGATACAGTATTGTACACTGTTGTGTGTGGGATACAGTATTGTACACTGTTGTGGGGGATACAGTATTGTACACTGTTGTGTGAGGGATACAGTATTGTACACTGTTGTGTGTGGGATACAGTATTGTACACTGTTGTGGGGGATACAGTATTGTACACTGTTGTGAGGGATACAGTATTGTACACTGTTGTGTGGGGGATACAGTATTGTACACTGTTGTGGGGGATACAGTATTGTACACTGTTGTGTGTGGGTACAGTATTGTACACTGTTGTGGGGGATACAGTATTGTACACTGTTGTGTGAGGGATACAGTATTGTACACTGTTGTGGGGGATACAGTATTGTACACTGTTGTGTGTGGGATACAGTATTGTACACTGTTGTGTGGGGGATACAGTATTGTACACTGTTGTGTGTGGGATACAGTATTGTACACTGTTGTGTGGGGGATACAGTATTGTACACTGTTGTGAGGGATACAGTATTGTACACTGTTGTGTGTGGGATACAGTATTGTACACTGTTGTGCAGGATACAGTATTGTACACTGTTGTGAGGGATACAGTATTGTACACTGTTGTGCAGGATACAGTATTGTACACTGTTGTGAGGGATACAGTATTGTACACTGTTGTGTGTGGGATACAGTATTGTACACTGTTGTGGGGGATACATTATTGTACACTGTTGTGTGGGGGATACAGTATTGTACACTGTTGTGGGGGATACAGTACTGTACACTGTTGTGAGGGATACAGTATTGTGCACTGTTGTGAGGGATACAGTATTGTACACTGTTGTGTGGGATACAGTATTGTACACTGTTGTGGGGGATACAGTATTGTACACTGTTGTGAGGGATACAGTATTGTACACTGTTGTGTGAGGGATACAGTATTGTACACTGTTGTGGGGGGGATACAGTGTTGTACACTGTTGTGGGGGATACAGTACTGTACACTGTTGTGAGGGATACAGTATTGTACACTGTTGTGTGAGGGATACAGTATTGTACACTGTTGTGTGGGGGATACAGTATTGTACACTATTGTGGGGGATACAGTATTGTTCACTGTTATGTGAGGGATACAGTATTGTACACTGTTGTGAGGGATACAGTATTGTACACTGTTGTGAGGGATACAGTATTGTACACTGTTGTGTGGGGGATACAGTATTGTACACTATTGTGGGGGATACAGTATTGTTCACTGTTATGTGAGGGATACAGTATTGTACACTGTTGTGAGGGATACAGTATTGTACACTGTTGTGAGGGATACAGTATTGTACACTGTTGTGTGAGGGATACAGTATTGTACACTGTTGTGTGGGGGTACAGTATTATACACTGTTGTGTGGGGGATACAGTATTGTACACTGTTGTGGGGGATACAGTATTGTACACTGTTGTGTGGGGGATACAGTATTGTACACTGTTGTGTGGGGGATACAGTATTGTACACTGTTGTGGGGGATACAGTATTGTACACTGTTGTGTGGGGGATACAATATTGTACACTGTTGTGGGGGATACAGTATTGTACACTGTTGTGGGGATACAGTATTGTACACTGTTGTGAGGGATACAGTATTGTACACTGTTGTGTGAGGGATACAGTATTGTACACTGTTGTGTGGGGGATACAGTATTGTACACTGTTGTGGGGGATACAGTATTGTACACTGTTGTGTGGGGGATACAGTATTGTACACTGTTGTGTGGGGGATACAGTATTGTACACTGTTGTGGGGGATACAGTATTGTACACTGTTGTGTGGGGGATACAGTGTTGTACACTGTTGTGGGAATACAGTATTGTACACTGTTGTGTGAGGGATACAGTATTGTACACTGTTGTGTGGGGGATACAGTATTGTACACTGTTGTGGGAATACAGTATTGTACACTGTTGTGTGAGGGATACAGTATTGTACACTGTTGTGTGAGGGATACAGTATTGTACACTGTTTTGTGAGGGATACAGTATTGTACACTGTTGTGTGAGGGATACAGTATTGTACACTGTTGTGTGGGGATACAGTATTGTACACTGTTGTGTGGAGGATACAGTATTGTACACTGTTGTGCAGGATACAGTATTGTACACTGTTGTGCAGGATACAGTATTGTACACTGTTGTGAGGGATACAGTATTGTACACTGTTGTGCAGGATACAGTATTGTACACTGTTGTGAGGGATACAGTATTGTACACTGTTGTGTGGGGGATACAGTATTGTACACTGTTGTGTGGGGGATACAGTATTGTACACTGTTGTGTGAGGGATACAGTATTGTACACTGTTGTGTGAGGGATACAGTATTGTACACTGTTGTGGGGGATACAGTATTGTACACTTGTGTGAGGGATACAGTATTGTACACTGTTGTGTGAGGGATACAGTATTGTACACTGTTGTGTGAGGGATACAGTATTGTACACTGTTGTGTGAGGGATACAGTATTGTACACTGTTGTGTGTGGGATACAGTATTGTACACTGTTGTGTGGGGGATACAGTATTGTACACTGTTGTGTGAGGGATACAGTATTGTACACTGTTGTGTGAGGGATACAGTATTGTACACTGTTGTGTGGGGGATACAACATTGTACACTGTTGCGTGTGTTGGGGGGGGGGGACAGTATTGTACACCATTGTGGGGGATACAGTATTGTACACTGTTGTGTGGGATAAAGTATTGTACACTGTTGTGGGGGATACAGTATTGTACACTGTTGTGTGTGGGATACAGTATTGTAGACTGTTGTGGGGGATACAGTATTGTACACTGTTGTGTGTGGGATACAGTATTGTACACTGTTGTGTGGGGGATACAGTATTGTACACTGTTGTGTGGGGGATACAGTATTGTACACTGTTGTGAGGGATACAGTATTGTACACTGTTGTGTGTGGGATACAGTATTGTACACTGTTGTGAGGGATACAGTATTGTACACTGTTGTGTAGGGGATACAGTATTGTACACTGTTGTGAGGGATACAGTATTGTACACTGTTGTGTGTGGGATACAGTATTGTACACTGTTGTGTGTGGGATACAGTATTGTACACTGTTGTGGGGGATACAGTATTGTACACTGTTGTGTGTGGGATACAGTATTGTACACTGTTGTGAGGGATACAGTATTGTACACTGTTGTGTGTGGGATACAGTATTGTACACTGTTGTGGGGGATACAGTATTGTACACTGTTGTGAGGGATACAGTATTGTACACTGTTGTGTGTGGGATACAGTATTGTACACTGTTGTGTGTGGGATACAGTATTGTACACTGTTGTGTGTGGGATACAGTATTGTACACTGTTGTGGGGGATACAGTATTGTACACTGTTGTGAGGGATACAGTATTGTACACTGTTGTGTGTGGGATACAGTATTGTACACTGTTGTGTGTGGGATACAGTATTGTACACTGTTGTGGGGGATACAGTATTGTACACTGTTGTGTGGGGGATACAGTATTGTACACTGTTGTGAGGGATACAGTATTGTACACTGTTGTGTGGGGGATACAGTATTGTACACTGTTGTGTGAGGGATACAGTATTGTACACTGTTGTGTGTGGGATACAGTATTGTACACTGTTGTGTGGGGGATACAGTATTGTACACTGTTGTGTGAGGGATACAGTATTGTACACTGTTGTGTGAGGGATACAGTATTGTACACTGTTGTGTGAGGGATGCAGTATTGTACACTGTTGTGTGAGGGATACAGTATTGTACACTGTTGTGCAGGATACAGTATTGTACACTGGTGTGAGGGATACAGTATTGTACACTGTTGTCTGGGGGATACAATATTGTACACTGTTGTGTGTGGGATACAGTATTGTACACTGTTGTGTGGGGGATACAGTATTGTACACTGTTGTGTGGGGATACAGTATTGTACACTGTTGTGTGTGGGATACAGTATTGTACACTGTTGTGCAGGATACAGTATTGTACACTGTTGTGAGGGATACAGTATTGTACACTGTTGTGTGGGGATACAGTATTGTACACTGTTGTGCAGGATACAGTATTGTACACTGTTGTGTGGGGGATACAGTATTGTACACTGTTGTGGGGGATACAGTACTGTACACTGTTGTGAGGGATACAGTATTGTGCACTGTTGTGAGGGATACAGTATTGTACACTGTTGTGAGCGATACAGTATTGTACTCTGTTGTGGGGGATACAGTATTGTACACTGTTGTGTGTGGGATACAGTATTGTACACTGTTGTGGGGGATACAGTATTGTACACTGTTGTGTGGGGGATACAGTATTATACACTGTTGTGTGTGGGATACAGTATTGTACACTGTTGTGGGGGATACAGTATTGTACACTGTTGTGGGGGATACAGTATTGTACACTGTTGTGTGGGGGATACAGTATTGTACACTGTTGTGTGGGGATACAGTATTGTACACTGTTGTGTGGGGGATACAGTATTGTACACTGTTGTGTGAGGGATACAGTATTGTACACTGTTGTGTGAGGGATACAGTATTGTACACTGTTGTGGGGGATACAGTATTGTACACTGTTGTGTGGGGATACAGTATTGTACACTGTTGTGTGGGGATACAGTATTGTACACTGTTGTGTGTGGGATACAGTATTGTACACTGTTGTGTGGGGGATACAGTATTGTACACTGTTGTGTGAGGGATACAGTATTGTACACTGTTGTGCAGGATACAGTATTGTACACTGTTGTGAGGGATACAGTATTGTACACTGTTGTGTGGGGGATACAGTATTGTACACTGTTGTGGGTGATACAGTATTGTACACTGTTGTGGGGGATACAGTATTGTACACTGTTGTGGGGGATACAGTATTGTACACTGTTGTGGGTGATACAGTATTGTACACTGTTGTGTGAGGGATACAGTATTGTACACTGTTGTGTGGGGGATACAGCATTGTACACTGTTGTGTGTGGGATACAGTATTGTACACTGTTGTGTGGGGGATACAGTATTGTACACTGTTGTGTAGGGGATACAGTATTGTACACTGTTGTGCAGGATACAGTATTGTACACTGTTGTGAGGGATACAGTATTGTACACTGTTGTGTGGGGGATACAGTATTGTACACTGTTGTGGGTGATACAGTATTGTACACTGTTGTGAGGGATACTGTATTGTACACTGTTGTGTGAGGGATACAGTATTGTCCACTGTTGTGCAGGATACAGTATTGTACACTGTTGTGAGGGATACAGTATTGTACACTGTTGTGGGGGATACAGTACTGTACACTGTTGTGAGGGATACAGTATTGTACACTGTTGTGCAGGATACAGTATTGTACACTGTTGTGAGGGATACAGTATTGTACACTGTTGTGAGGGATACAGTATTGTACACTGTTGTGGGGGATACAGTACTGTACACTGTTGTGAGGGATACAGTATTGTACACTGTTGTGTGGGGGATACAGTATTGTACACTGTTGTGTGAGGGATACAGTATTATACACTGTTGTGTGGGGGATACAGTATTGTACACTATTGTGGGGGATACAGTATTGTTCACTGTTATGTGAGGGATACAGTATTGTACACTGTTGTGGGGGATACAGTATTGTACACTGTTGTGTGGGGGATACAGTATTGTACACTGTTGTGTGAGGGATACAGTATTATACACTGTTGTGTGGGGGATACAGTATTGTACACTGTTGTGAGGGATACAGTATTGTACACTGTTGTGGGGGATACAGTATTGTACACTGTTGTGTGTGGGATACAGTATTGTACACTGTTGTGTGGGGGATACAGTATTGTACACTGTTGTGAGGGATACAGTATTGTACACTGTTGTGTGGGGGATACAGTATTGTACACTGTTGTGTGGGGGATACAGTATTGTACACTGTTGTGGGGGATTCAGTTTTGTACACTGTTGTGGGGATACAGTATTGTACACTGTTGTGAGGGATACAGTATTGTACACTGTTGTGTGGGATACAGTATTGTACACTGTTGTGTGGGGGATACAGTATTGTACACTGTTGTGAGGGATACAGTATTGTACACTGTTGTGTGGGATACAGTATTGTACACTGTTGTGTGGGGGATACAGCATTGTACACTGTTGTGTGGGGGATACAGTATTGTACACTGTTGTGTGGGGGATACAGTATTGTACACTGTTGTGTGGGGGATACAGTATTGTACACTGTTGTGTGGGGGATACAGTATTGTACACTGTTGTGTGAGGGATACAGTATTGTACACTGTTGTGTGAGGGATACAGTATTGTACACTGTTGTGTGAGGGATACAGTATTGTACACTGTTGTGTGAGGGATACAGTATTGTACACTGTTGTGTGAGGGATACAGTATTGTACACTGTTGTGTGGGGGATACAGTATTATACACTGTTGTGTGGGGGATACAGTATTGTACACTGTTGTGTGAGGGATACAGTATTATACACTGTTGTGTGGGGGATACAGTATTATACACTGTTGTGTGGGGGATACAGTATTGTACACTGTTGTGTGGGATACAGTATTGTACACTGTTGTGTGTGGGATACAGTATTGTACACTGTTGTGGGGGTCACAGTATTGTACACTGTTGTGTGTGGGATACAGTATTGTGCACTGTTGTGTGGGATACAGTATTGTTCACTGTTGTGTGGGGGTACAGTATTATACACTGTTGTGTGGGGGATACAGTATTGTACACTGTTGTGGGGGTCACAGTATTGTACACTGTTGTGTGGGGGATACAGTATTGTACACTGTTGTGTGGGATACAGTATTGTTCACTGTTGTGTGGGGGTACAGTATTATACACTGTTGTGTGGGGGATACAGTATTGTACACTGTTGTGTGGGGATACAGTATTGTACACTGTTGTGTGGGGGATACAGTATTGTACACTGTTGTGGGGGGGATACAGTATTGTACACTGTTGTGCGAGGGATACAGTATTGTACACTGTTGTGGGGGATACAGTATTGTACACTGTTGTGTGGGGGATACAATATTGTACACTGTAGTGGGGGATACAGTATTGTACACTGTTGTGTGAGGGATACAGTATTGTACACTGTTGTGTGGGGGATACAGTATTGTACACTGTTGTGCGAGGGATACAGTATTGTACACTGTTGTGGGGGATACAGTATTGTACACTGTTGTGTGGGGGATACAATATTGTACACTGTAGTGGGGGATACAGTATTGTACACTGTTGTGTGAGGGATACAGTATTGTACACTGTTGTGTGAGGGATACAGTATTGTACACTGTTGTGTGAGGGATACAGTATTGTACACTGTTGTGTGAGGGATACAGTATTATACACTGTTGTGTGGGGGATACAGTATTGTACACCGTTGTGCAGGATACAGTATTGTACACTGTTGTGAGGGATACAGTATTGTACACTGTTGTGGGGGATACAGTATTGTACACTGTTGTGTGGGGATACAGTATTGTACACTGTTGTGTGAGGGATACAGTATTGTACACTGTTGTGTGGGGGATACAGTATTTTACACTGTTGTGAGGGATACAGTATTGTACACTCTTGTGTGGGGGATACAGTATTGTACACTGTTGTGTGGGGGATACAGTATTGTACACTGTTGTGAGGGATACAGTATTGTACACTGTTGTGTGGGATACAGTATTGTACACTGTTGTGTGGGGGATACAGTATTGTACACTGTTGTGAGGGATACAGTATTGTACACTGTTGTGTGGGATACAGTATTGTACACTGTTGTGTGGGGGATACAGTATTGTACACTGTTGTGAGGGATACAGTATTGTACACTGTTGTGGGGGATACAGTATTGTACACTGTTGTGTGGGGGATACAGCATTGTACACTGTTGTGTGGGGGATGCAGTATTATACACTGTTGTGTGGGGGATACAGTATTGTACACTGTTGTTTGAGGGATACAGTATTGTACACTGTTGTGTGGGGGATACAGTATTGTACACTGTTGTGTGAGGGATACAGTATTGTACACTGTTGTGTGAGGGATACAGTATTATACACTGTTGTGTGGGGGTACAGTATTATACACTGTTGTCTGGGGGATACAGTATTGTACACTGTTGTGTGGGATACAGTATTGTACACTGTTGTGTGTGGGATACAGTATTGTACACTGTTGTGGGGGTCACAGTATTGTACACTGTTGTGTGGGATACAGTATTGTACACTGTTGTGTGGGGGATACAGTATTGTACACTGTTGTGTGGGGGTACAGTATTGTACACTGTTGTGTGGGGGATACAGTATTGTACACTGTTGTGGGGGGGATACAGTATTGTACACTGTTGTGGGGGATACAGTATTGTACACTGTTGTTTGGAGGATACAGTATTGTACACTGTTGTGTGAGGGATACAGTATTGTACACTGTTGTGGGGGATACAGTATTGTACACTGTTGTGTGGGGGATACAATATTGTACACTGTTGTGGGGGATACAGTATTGTACACTGTTGTGGGGATACAGTATTGTACACTGTTGTGAGGGATACAGTATTGTACACTGTTGTGTGAGGGATACAGTATTGTACACTGTTGTGTGGGGGATTCAGTATTGTACACTGTTGTGTGGGATAAAGTATTGTACACTGTTGTGGGGGATACAGTATTGTACACTGTTGTGTGGGGGATACAGTGTTGTACACTGTTGTGGGAATACAGTATTGTACACTGTTGTGAGGGATACAGTATTGTACACTGTTGTGTGAGGGATACAGTATTGTACACTGTTGTGTGGGATACAGTATTGTACACTGTTGTGTGTGGGATACAGTATTGTACACTGTTGTGGGGGTCACAGTATTGTACACTGTTGTGTGGGATACAGTATTGTACACTGTTGTGTGGGGGATACAGTATTGTACACTGTTGTGTGGGGGTACAGTATTGTACACTGTTGTGTGGGGGATACAGTATTGTACACTGTTGTGGGGGGGATACAGTATTGTACACTGTTGTGGGGGATACAGTATTGTACACTGTTGTTTGGAGGATACAGTATTGTACACTGTTGTGTGAGGGATACAGTATTGTACACTGTTGTGGGGGATACAGTATTGTACACTGTTGTGTGGGGGATACAATATTGTACACTGTTGTGGGGGATACAGTATTGTACACTGTTGTGGGGATACAGTATTGTACACTGTTGTGAGGGATACAGTATTGTACACTGTTGTGTGAGGGATACAGTATTGTACACTGTTGTGTGGGGGATTCAGTATTGTACACTGTTGTGTGGGATAAAGTATTGTACACTGTTGTGGGGGATACAGTATTGTACACTGTTGTGTGGGGGATACAGTGTTGTACACTGTTGTGGGAATACAGTATTGTACACTGTTGTGAGGGATACAGTATTGTACACTGTTGTGTGAGGGATACAGTATTGTACACTGTTGTGTGAGGGATACAGTATTGTACACTGTTGTGTGAGGGATACAGTATTGTACACTGTTGTGTGAGGGATACAGTATTATACACTGTTGTGTGGGGGATACAGTATTGTACACTGTTGTGCAGGATACAGTATTGTACACTGTTGTGAGGGATACAGTATTGTACACTGTTGTGGGGGATACAGTATTGTACACTGTTGTGTGTGGGATACAGTATTGTACACTGTTGTGTGTGGGATACAGTATTGTACACTGTTGTGTGGGGGATACAGTATTGTACACTGTTGTGAGGGATACAGTATTGTACACTGTTGTGTGTGGGATACAGTATTGTACACTGTTGTGTGGGGGATACAGTATTGTACACTGTTGTGTGGGGGATACAGTATTGTACACTGTTGTGTGGGGGATACAGTATTGTACACTGTTGTGGGGGATACAGTTTTGTACACTGTTGTGGGGATACAGTATTGTACACTGTTGTGAGGGATACAGTATTGTACACTGTTGTGTGGGATACAGTATTGTAAACTGTTGTGTGGGGGATACAGTATTGTACACTGTTGTGAGGGATACAGTATTGTACACTGTTGTGTGGGATACAGTATTGTACACTGTTGTGTGGGGGATACAGTATTGTACACTGTTGTGTGAGGGATACAGTATTGTACACTGTTGTGTGAGGGATACAGTATTGTACACTGTTGTGTGAGGGATACAGTATTGTACACTGTTGTGTGAGGGATACAGTATTGTACACTGTTGTGTGTGGGATACAGTATTGTACACTGTTGTGTGAGGGATACAGTATTATACACTGTTGTGTGGGGGATACAGTATTGTACACTGTTGTGTGGGGGATACAGTATTGTACACTGTTGTGTGGGGGATACAGTATTGTACACTGTTGTGTGAGGGATACAGTATTGTACACTGTTGTGTGAGGGATACAGTATTGTTCACTGTTGTGTGAGGGATACAGTATTATACACTGTTGTGTGGGGGATACAGTATTGTACACTGTTGTGTGGGGGATACAGTATTGTACACTGTTGTGTGGGGGATACAGTATTGTACACTATTGTGTGGGGGAAACAGTATTGTACACTGTTGTGTGGGATACAGTATTGTACACTGTTGTGGGGGATACAGTATTGTACACTGTTGTGTGAGGGATACAGTATTGTACACTGTTGTGTGGTGGATACAGTATTATACACTGTTGTGTGGTGGATACAGTATTGTACACTGTTGTGTGTGGGATACAGTATTGTACACTGTTGTGGGGGATACAGTATTGTACACTGTTGTGGGGGATACAGTATTGTACACTGTTGTGAGGGATACAGTATTGTACACTGTTGTGTGTGGGATACAGTATTATACACTGTTGTGGGGGATACAGTATTGTACACTGTTGTGTGTGGGATACAGTATTGTACACTGTTGTGTGTGGTGGATACAGTATTGTACACTGTTGTGTGGGATACAGTATTGTACACTGTTGTGTGTGGGATACAGTATTGTACACTGTTGTGTGGGGGATACAGTATTATACACTGTTGTGTGGTGGATACAGTATTGTACACTGTTGTGGGGGATACAGTATTGTACACTGTTGTGTGTGGGATACAGTATTGTACACTGTTGTGGGGGTCACAGTATTGTACACTGTTGTGTGGGATACAGTATTGTACACTGTTGTGTGGGGATACAGTATTGTACACTGTTGTGTGAGGGATACAGTATTATACACTGTTGTGTGGGGATACAGTATTGTACACTGTTGTGTGGGGGATACAGTATTGTACACTGTTGTGTGAGGGATACAGTATTGTACACTGTTGTGGGGGATACAGTATTGTACACTGTTGTGGGGGATACAGTATTGTACACTGTTGTGTGGGGGATACAGTATTGTACACTGTTGTGAGGGATACAGTATTGTACACTGTTGTGGGGGATACAGTATTGTACACTGTTGTGGGGGATACAGTATTGTACACTGTTGTGGGGATACAGTATTGTACACTGTTGTGGGGGGGATACAGTATTGTACACTGTTGTGTGGGGGATACAGTATTGTACACTGTTGTGGGGATACAATATTGTACACTGTTGTGGGAGATACAGTATTGTACACTGTTGTTGGGGATACAGTATTGTACACTGTTGTGGGGCGATACAGTATTGTACACTCTTATGTGAGGGATACAGTATTGTACACTGTTGTGGGGGATACAGTATTGTACACTGTTGTTTGGGGGATACAGTATTGTACACTGTTGTGTGGGGGATACAGTATTGTACACTGTTGTGTGAGGGATACAGTATTGTACACTGTTGTGGGGGATACAGTATTGTACACTGTTGTGGGGGATACAGTATTGTACACTGTTGTTTGGGGGATACAGTATTGTACACTGTTGTGTGGGGGATACAGTATTGTACACTGTTGAGTGAGGGATACAGTATTGTACACTGTTGTGGGGGATACAGTATTGTACACTGTTGTGTGGGGGATACAGTATTGTACACTGTTGTGAAGGATACAGTATTGTACACTGTTGTGGGGGATACAGTATTGTACACTGTTGTGGGGGATACAGTATTGTACACTGTTGTGGGGATACAGTATTGTACACTGTTGTGGGGGGAAAAAGTATTGTACACTGTTGTGTGGGGGATACAGTATTGTACACTGTTGTGGGGATACAATATTGTACACTGTTGTGGGAGATACAGTATTGTACACTGTTGTGGGGGATACAGTATTGTACACTGTTGTGGGGCGATACAGTATTGTACACTGTTGTGGGAGATACAGTATTGTACACTGTTGTGGGGGATACAGTATTGTACACTGTTGTGTGGGGGATACAGTATTGTACACTATTGTGTGGGGGATACAGTATTGTACACTGTTGTGGGGGTCACAGTATTGTACACTGTTGTGTGGGGATACATTATTGTACACTTTTGTGTGAGGGATACAGTATTGTACACTGTTGTGGGGGATGCAGTATTGTACACTGTTGTGGGGGATACAGTATTGTACACTGTTGTGGGGGATACAGTATTGTACACTGTTGTGGGGGATGCAGTATTGTACACTGTTGTGGGTGATACAGTATTGTACACTGTTGTGGGGGATACAGTATTGTACACTGTTGTGTGGGATAAAGTATTGTACACTGTTGTGTTGAGAATACAGTATTGTACACTGTTGTGGGGGGGGGGGGGTTACAGTATTGTACACTGTGTGGGGGATACAGTATTGTACACTGTTGTGTGGGGGATACAGTATTGTACACTATTGTGTGGGGGAAACAGTATTGTACACTGTTGTGGGGGATACAGTATTATACACTGTTGTGTGGGGGATACAGTATTGTACACTGTTGTGTGGGATACAGTATTATACACTGTTGTGTGGGGGATACAGTATTGTACACTGTTGTGTGGGGGATTCAGTATTGTACACTGCTTTGGGGGATTTAGTATTGTACACTGTTGTGTGGGATACAGTATTGTACACTGTTGTGTGGGGGATACAGTATTGTACACTGTTGTATGGGGATTCAGTATTGTACACTGCTGTGGGGGATTTAGTATTGTACACTGTTGTGTGAGGGATACAGTTTGTACACTGTTTTGTGGGTACAGTATTGTACACTGTTGTGGGGGATACAGTATTGTGCACTGTTGTGTGAGGGATACAGTATTGTACACTGTTGTGGGGGATACAGTATTGTACACTGTTGTGTGGGATACAGTATTGTACACTGTTGTGTGGGGGATACAGTATTGTACACTGTTGTGTGAGGGATACAGTATTGTACACTGTTGTGGGGGATACAGTATTGTACACTGTTGTGTGGGGATACAGTATTGTACACTGTTGTGTGGGGGATTCAGTATTGTACACTGCTTTGGGGGATTTAGTATTGTACACTGTTGTGGGGGGATACAGTATTGTACACTGTTGTGTGAGGATACAGTATTGTACACTGTTGTGGGGGATACAGTATTGTGCACTGCTGTGGGGGATGCAGTATTGTACACTGTTGTGTGGGGGATTCAGTATTGTACACTGCTTTGGGGGATTTAGTATTGTACACTGTTGTGGGGGGATACAGTATTGTACACTGTTGTGTGAGGGATACAGTATTGTACACTGTTGTGGGGGATACAGTATTGTGCACTGCTGTGGGGGATGCAGTATTGTACACTGTTGTGTGGGGGATACAGTATTGTACACTGTTGTGGGGGATACAGTATTGTACACTGTTGTGGGGAGTATACAGTATTGTACACTGTTGTGTGAGGGATACAGTATTGTACACTGTTGTGTGGGGGATACAGTATTGTACACTGTTGTGTGAGGGATACAGTATTGTACACTGTTGTGTGGGGATACAGTATTGTACACTGTTGTGTGGGGATACAGTATTGTACACTGTTGTGGGGAGTATACAGTATTGTACACTGTTGTGTGAGGGATACAGTATTGTACACTGTTGTGTGGGGGATACAGTATTGTACACTGTTGTGTGAGGGATACAGTATTGTACACTGTTGTGTGGGGGATACGGTATTGTACACTGTTGTGGGGGTCACAGTATTGTACACTGTTGTTGGGGATACAGTATTGTACACTGTTGTGTGAGGGATACAGTATTGTACACTGTTGTGTGAGGGATACAGTATTGTACACTGTTGTGTGAGGGATACAGTATTGTACACTGTTGTGTGAGGGATACAGTATTGTACACTGTTGTGTGGGGGATACAGTATTGTACACTGTTGTGTGGGGGATACAGTATTGTACACTGTTGTGGGGGATACAGTATTGTACACTGTTGTTTGGGGGGATACAGTATTGTACACTTTTGTGTGGGGGATACAGTATTGTACACTGTTGTGTGAGGGATACAGTATTGTACACTGTTGTGTGGGGGATACAGTATTGTACACTGTTGTGTGAGTGATACAGTATTGTGCACTGTTGTGTGAGGGATACAGTATTGTACACTGTTGTGGGGGATACAGTATTGTACACTGTTGTGTGAGTGATACAGTATTGTACACTGTTGTGTGGGGGATACAGTATTGTACACTGTTGTGTGGGGGATACAGTATTGTACACTGTTGTGGGAGGGATACAGTATTGTACACTGAAAAATCGACTTGAATGCGTCTATTTATTGACAGGAACATGGGTGTTTCTTTTTAAATCACTGTTGCTGAAGCAAGTATTGCTGGGCCAATTGGCAAGCTGTTTCAAAAAGTCAGCACAGGTGCGATGGGCTGAGTGACATCCTTTCGTTCTACCTGCCTGTATAATAAAGGGCAATAGCATTTCTTTTCTCATGGGATGCATCCTTTTATTTCGCCACGCACTGATTGAACTTTCGTCTATCTCACTGTAGTTTTGTGTATCTGAAGATATTCGATGTCCTTTCCCCACATTTGCAGTGTCTCCACACACACGGGTTTGAAAACGGCGGGATAATGTGCGGGATTTGGGGGGGGAGAATGGTTGCGACGTCGACTGTAAAATGCTGGGGTTTTGTTGAGGGATTAGAAACATTCTGCGCTGTCTGGGTCACACTGAGCTGAGTGCATGTCTGAATTCAGTGCAAATTGTAGTAACATTTTACGATGTGATATTCAAAAGAAACCAGTCTAACACCAGATACCATTGCAGCATTGATTTTCATTACCCACCCCTGCCCCCAACACACTAATGTTCATGCACCTCTTAATCCAATGAGCTGACCCAGTAAATCATGTCAACTTCTTTATTTGTCCACTGAGAGACTTCGTGGGGCGGTTAACATGGACGTCTTAAATTTCCTGTGAAGTTTGACCCTCTTTGCCAGCTGAGACGTTTGTGGCAATTGATCCACTTTCTTCCTGAACTCTTAATATTTGCAACGTTCTAGTAAGAGGGAGACCGTTCACTGTATTGGGGTGTCCATGGGCTGCCCCTGCATCTTGCAAAGTCGAGTCTTCGTTTACAATGTCAAATCCAGAGTGCCTCTAAATTGTTTTCACTGTAGAAAATGGAATGAATAGTTTGAGTGGCAGCCCAGCCAGGGGTCACTGTGGGGGGGAATTTGGGGGGAGGGCGGGTGGGAGAACTGGAGGTCTGTTGTTTTTCATTCATTTACGGGATGTGGGCGTCGCTGGTTAGGTCAGCATTTATTGCCCATCCCTAGTTGCCCTTCAGAAGGTGGTGGTGAGCTGCCTTCTTGAACCCCTGGAGTCCCTGAGGTGTAGGTACCCCCTCTGTGCTGTTAGGGAGGGAGCTCCAGGATGTTGCCCCAGCGACAGTGAAGGAGCGGTGATATATTTCCGAGTCAGGATGGTGAGTTACTTGGAGGGGAGTCTCCAGGTGGTGGGGTTCCCAGATATCTGCTGCTCTTGTCCCTCTCGATGATAATGGCCGTGGGTTTGGAAGGTGCTGTCTAAGGAACCTTGGCGAGTTACTGCAGTGCATCTGGTAGATGGTACACACGGCTGCCACTGTTTGCCGGTGGTGGAAGGTTTGAATGTTTGTGGAAGGGGAAAGCAATCAAGCTGCACTCATCCAGGCAAGTGGAGAGTATTCCATCACACTCCTGACTTGTGCCTCGTAGATGGTGGACAGGCTTTGTGGGGGGGGGGGGGGGGGAGGGAGCAGGAGGAGAGTTACTCGCTGTAGGATTCCTAGCCTTAGACCTGCCCTGGTAGCCACAGTATTAATATGGCTAGTCCAGTTCAGTTTCTGATCAATGGGCACCCCGAGGTTGTTGATTGTTGAGGATTCAATGATGGTAATGCCATTGAATGTCAAGGGGTGATGGTTAGATCCTCTCTTGTAGGAGATGATCATTGATCATTGCCTGGCACTTATGTGGAGCAAATGTAACTTATTG
Source organism: Scyliorhinus canicula (assembly GCF_902713615.1). Taxonomy (NCBI): domain Eukaryota; kingdom Metazoa; phylum Chordata; class Chondrichthyes; order Carcharhiniformes; family Scyliorhinidae; genus Scyliorhinus; species Scyliorhinus canicula. The sequence goes on along the minus strand of NC_052157.1, from coordinate 152,655,592 downwards.
GCGGGGGGGGGGGGGGGGGGGGGGGGGCGCACAAAACCTTTGAGGGAGTCGGGGGCGGGACGGACACGCAGGGTATGTGGTGGTGCTTTGGGAATATTTCCTGTGTTCTGTACCCTCCACAACCTCGGGGAGCAGAAGTTGCAGTACAATTCACGTGCGCTGTTCCCAGTGTCAGCTTGAGGTCGTTCCACTGTATAAAGCGGCAGTGGTAGTTTATTAAAGAGAATTCAATATTCACCTCCCTTCCCACCATCTCAGGAGGTAACCTCGAGGGTGTGCTCAATCTGAACGGCAGTCTCAATATCCTGTCGCCTCTGTGCTGTACATGGCGAGAGTTGCTGAAGGTCCAGTTTCAGGTTGAGGCAAGGCCGGAAAGGGCCCGGTGAAGCAACCACACAGATTGTGCGAGGAATCAATGCTAATGTCACAAATTATCTGTTGGTTATTGCTCAAGACTGTGTAGTGGAAATTTCCCCAACTTCAATAATAATTTTATCTTGCTTTACCTTTGCCTCACAGCGCCAGGAACCCGGGTTCAATTCCGACCTTGTGTGGAGTTTGCACGTTCTCCCGTGTCCTTCATGGGTTTCCTCCGGGTACTCCGGTTTCCTCCCAAAGTCCAAATATACATAGAACATACCGTGCAGAAGGACGCCATTCAGCCCATCGAGCCTGCACCGGCCCACTTAAGCCCTCACTTCCACCCTATACCCCCAGACCAGTAATCCCTCCTCACCCTTTTGGTCACTAAGGGCAATTTAGCATGGCCAATCCAACTAACCTGCACGTATTTGGACTGTGGGAGGAAACCGGAGCACTCGGAGGAAACCCACGCAGACACAGGGAGAACGTGCAGACTCCGCACAGACAGTGACCCAGAGGGGAATCGAACCTGGGGCCCTGGCGTTGTGAAGCCGCAGTGCTAACCACTATGCTACCGTACTGCCCGAGATGTGCAGGTTAGATGGATTGGCCATGATCAATTTCCCTTCAGTGTCCAAACGGTTAGGTAGGTTTACTGGGTTACAGGGATAGGGCAGGGGAGTGGGCCTAGGTAGGGTGCTCTTTCAGGGGGTCAGTGCAGACTCGATTGGGCCGAATGACCTCCTTCTGCACTGTAGGGATTCTATGATTCTATTTTTTCTCTTGGACTATCTTTTATTTGATTGCCAGTCTTCAGATAAGCTATATTCTTCTGTGTTTAGCTGTCAGCACCTCTGCCCCTGACATAGATAAACATTCAGCTCCAGCCGTGATGGGTTTGGTTTTGATTTTCCACATGGCCTTAATTCCTTTCACTTTTTCTCTCCCCGTCTTTCCAGTTTCTGGGTTGTGGGGCAGGGAACTGGGTAAAGCCCTCCAGGCTGGATGTTCAGGAAATGAATATTGTAAATATAAACTGTAATTATAAACGAGGTACATACCACATACTTCCTGAAAAGAAACTGATCTATTTTCCATTTCATGTCATGTTAAATTTGTTATGTTCCAAATTTCAAGAACAAAGTGTAATTTTGGAGGACCTGTCAAGCACTTTGGGGCTCTCTGAGGTCCCAGGATGCTCCAAAGCACTTCAAACTCAACCATTTAGTTTTGGCCTGAATTACTGCCGTTCTGTTTGCATCACGCTGTCTCACCGGGCCTGGGACCCGGGTTCGGTTCCGGCCTTGACCGCATGGAGTCTGCACGTTCTCCCCGTATTGGCGTGGGTTTCCTCCTGGAGCTCCGGTTTCCTCCCACTGTCCAAAGATGTGCAGATTGGGTGGATTGGACATGATCTCTACACGGAGTTGGGGGATAGGGCAGCTGGGGGGAGGGGGGCATGCTTAGAGTGCTCTTTCTGAGGTTGGGTGCAGACTCGATGGGCTGAATGGCCTACTTCTGCACTGCAGAGATTCAATGGATTCTTCTCTGTGTTCTAAACGGCAATGTAATGCTGTTTTGGTGGTGTGGGCTGTCGTGTTATGCTTCTTCATGGAGCATAAGCTGCTTCCTTGATGTAGACTCGGACAAAGGAAGGTTCAGACATGGAGATAGCTTTAACACATTTATTGAACAGTTAGCAATTCTCCTACTTGGATTCAATCTCCTGCTGATCTTGCTATAGTAACTCAATCTAACTAACCAGTCTGCTCTAATCCATGCGGTGGGTGTGATGCTTCCTGATCTGCCCCGTCTCTCTGAGTGTCGCCTGTGGAAAGAGAAAGAGCATGTGTGCCCTGTCCTTTTATATGGGTAGCCCCCTGATGGGAGTGTCACCTCTGTGTGTCTTGACTGCCCATTGGTCGTGTCCTATCTAACTGGCCTATTGGTTGAATGTCTGTGCGTCATAATGTCTCTGGTGCTCCCTCTAGTGTTTATCTAGTCTAAGTGTATCTACATTAACCCCTTGTGTATTTGCAGTGATGCAGATCACCACATGGGCTACATGAGGAGCTTTGTTCTGGGAACTGGGAGAACTCCCTGGCCACTCTATAATTTTTTTTTCCCAGCTACCTAGGTCACATCTGACAGGATGCACCTTTGGCAGTGCGGAACTTTCTGGTGACACTCTGGAGTGTGTGCATGGAACCCAGGGCCGTGTGGGACACCCTTCCAGCAATGAACCAGGCTGGTGACTTGTATTTGTCTGCCTCCAAGCTCACATCGCAGTTTGTGGACTGTCCGAGCCAATTTCCATTAGGTTCACATCAGTGAACCAATAGTCCCATCCTTCAGCTGAATTCCCTTGCATATGTCTCTCGTACACAGGGCGACTTTGTTCAGCCTGTGGCCTAGACAACGTCCACACAGTTACCTCAATTCCTTCAGTGGGCGTGGCAGGATGTGCTTGCCACTTGTTTGGTCAAGTCCCAGAACCTCTCTTCGCTCAGTACTTTCCTGTAAAAGCACCTTGGAGTATTTCGGCATGTGAACAGTGATGTGTGAACATTTGTCACAACAACATCTTGCATTCGCATATCGCCTTTCGCATTGTAAAAACATCCCCCAGGCACATACTCCGGTGGAGCATTATCAGGCAGAATTTGACACCAAGCCTCATGGAGACCCAGGCAGCTGAAGGCACGGCTGCCAATGAATGGACGATGAAACTAACACTTGGACTTCCTTTCACCTGCGTGTGAGACAAGATCCTGTGACAAGCTTCAAATGTTTACATAGCAATTACACAGCTCTCAAGGAATGGCTGACTTAAAATAACCAGTTAAATCTGATCCCACAGAGCTGGATCGTTACATCTCATAGCTACTGTGAATAGATGTCATGTTGCTATATGATGCCTCTCTTCAATCCGTCTCCTCGCTGACTTTTGCGTCTGTTTTCAAATCGAGTGGCAAGCTTCTGGGGATATGCTGTTCTCCATCCAAATCACATTGGCTGTGTTGCCCGAGCCCCATGGACAAGCTCTGTGCTGACACGGGCTTTTGACCGGGTTCAAAAGCGTCATTCCGTAGAGTCTGTGCGTTGGATAAACCACCGGTCTAACTCATCCCTCCTTCCTTGAGGGCTCCCCCTATATTCCCCATCGCCGACTTTGCAGCACCATTGATGGCTGAGCCTTCAGCTGCATTACAGAATTCCCACCTCGCCTCCGAAATAATCTCTTTGAAAATCCCGTCTCCTTAACGCCCCCGCCCAGCATCTTTTCACCGTTGCCTCTGTGTCAATTTTCTTTCTTCATTTCTTTACGAATCAGGTTGGCATGAAACCACCGTCGGAGAATCCCGGGGGGGGGGGGGGGCGCAAATCCCACCCCGCTGCCAGCTGTCGTATTCTCCGGCTCCGGGTTTTTCGGCGGGTGCGGGGTTTACGTCACGCCGGTCGGGGGCCGTTGGTAGCGGCATTCCCGCTAATTCTCCGGGCCCTGATGGGCCGAGCAGCTGTCCGTTTTTGGCCAGTCCTGCCGGCATGGGTTACGCATGGTCTCACACGGCGGGACCTGGCAGGTAAGTCGGCTGGGGCGGTCCTCGGGGGGGGGGTCCCCCACGGTGGCCTGGCCTGCGATCGGGGGCCACCGATCAGTGGGCGGGCCTGTGCCATAGGGGTACTCCTTCGTTCCACGCTGGCCCCTGTAGGGCTCCGCCATGGCCGGCGCGGAGAAGAGAACCCCCTGCGCATGCGGCAAAATACGCTGGCCGGTCTGCCCATGCGCGAACTCGCGGGGTCCCTTTGCCGCCGGCTGGTGCGGCACCAACCCCTCCATGCCAACCTAGCCCCCGAAAGTGCAGAGAATCCCGCACTTTCAGGGGCTGTTGACGCCGGAGTGGTTGGCGCCGGTTCTCCCGCTGGCGCAGGGGACTTAGTCCCCAGAAGAGAGAATCCCGCCGCTGTTGTTGTGGGCGACATGGCGGTGCAGTGGTTAGCACTGCTGCCTCATGGTGCCGAGGTCCCAGGTTCGATTCCGGCTCTGGGTCACTGTCCGTGTGGAGTTTGCACATTCTCCCCGTGTCTGCGTGGGTTTCGCCCCCACAACCCAAAGATGTGCAGGGTTCGGTGGATTGGCCGCGCTAAATTGCCCCTTTATTGGAAAAAAATAATTGAGTACTCAAAATTTAGTTTTTTTAAAACAGCTGTTCTACCGAATGGATTTCCCAATCTGCCAGATCCGCTGGTGTAAAGTGGTGATTCAGGGCCATGAAATACAGAATGTAACAAATTTAAACCCTGGGTCGCATTAGAACTAAAAAAACTGGGTCGTAAATACAAACATCTGGGTAATAGGAATTTAACAAAGAGGAACAAATTTTACCACCAATATGTTTTAACAAGCTACGTTATCTTTCCTTGCATCTCGTTCCAGCTTGTTAATGGAATTTATTTTAAAAAGCCGTTGTTCTAAATGCTGCTTTATTTTTCCCAATTCGGAATGCTGAGTTCCAATTTCCATTTCAGAGTTTCAGTACCCTGCGCAGCGTGAGCTGAACTGCGCAGACCAGGGCTCTGTCCAGCCTCCCCCTCTCAGTCCCAGTGACAGCCAGGATGTTGCAGTGTCTGTGCAGCCGGGCAGAATGAGGGAGTTGGTGGGATTCTCCCCTCCCTCGCCTTAGCCACCGGCCACGTTGGATAGTTTCCAACATTCACACTCTTGCAATGAAGAATAGCCACTTGGGTAAAACACCAAGAGACTTGCCCACTGCCAGCTGTGGAACTTGGCATGAAGTCCAGTCGATATTGTATTGGAATTGTATTGGAAGGTAGTTCCCCCTTCAAAGTAACTATGGTGCGGGATTGAGCAACAGTGTTGGCGGCAGGCGGGCGGGCAGGGTGAACAGCGGGAGAGGGCAATATCGAGATTTGCGCCGGGTGCGAACCAGGTTGTTATTCACCCGGCCCCCTCCTGAGGGCGACTTCCCAATCGCGCCCAAAATTGGAGAGATATCCATCAGCCTAATGTACATTCATTTCAATTTCATTAACGAGATTGAGGTCGAATACAGCGGCCTCGTGGGAGTTACCCAACTCCCCAGCAGGAAATCACGCGGGCGTCGTTTAGCGCTCCTTTACTAAAACATGAAGACGGCACAATGGCATCTGAGGTGACCGGCCATTTCCGTTTTCCGACATGCAGGTCCAGGGCAGTCCACCAGCTCCGCCAGGCACGGGGGGGGGCGGGGGTGGGGGGGGGGGGGGGGGGGGGGGTGGCGGGGGGGGGGGGGGGATGGAGGGGGGGGCGGGGGGGGTGGCTTCTACGGGCATGGGGACAAGGCCAGCTACAGGCTGGCACACCAGTTAAGAAAGCAAGCAGCTGCAGAAAAGATAGCAAAGGTTAGGGCCGGAAATGGTAGGATGCCCAAACGAGGTTAACGAGACCTTTGCAAACTTTTACTGAGTCCCAGAGGGGGAGTCAGTGATGGAACAGTTCCTTGACAAACTGGGTTTACCGGTGGTGCGAGAGGACAGGAAATGAGGGTTGGAAGCACCGCTAGAGCTGGGCTGAATCACTGAGTGCATCAATTCCATGGAAAGCGTCTGTACCGGATGGGTTCCCAGTAGACTTATCCAAAAAGTTCTCGGCAGCGCTGGCCCCGTACATGCCGGAGATGTTCACTGACTTACTGTAAAAGGGGGTCCTGCCGTCCACGTAGGCCCAGGCCTCGATCTCATTGATCCCCAAAAACGACAAAGACCCGACAGGAGTGTGGAGCGTACAGACCCATCTACCTCTTAAATCTCTCTTAAATACTGATGCAGATGTCCTAGCAAAGGCTCTGATGAGGCACCTGATGAGCTGCCTGCCAGAAGGCTTCATGGAAGATCAGGCCAGGTTTGTCAAAGGGCAGACGGCTAACAGCGAACATTATTACCCCTCCTGAATGTAATAATGACCCCATCTGGTGAGAGAACACCAGAGGTGATCGTCTCCCTGGACGCTGAGAAAGTCTTTGATCGAGTAAAATGGAGGTACCTCATGTAGGTGCTTGAACGGTTTGGGTTTGGAGCAAGATTCAACGCGTGGGTAAAACTTCTGGACTGCGCTCCCACAGCGAGCGTACGGACAAACCCCAGCAGCTCCGAATACTATCGGCTGCACAGAGGAGCGAGACAGAGATGCTTGTTATCCCCGCTCATTGTCACACTGGCAATCAAACCACTGTCCTCCGACCTCAGATTTGGCAGAGTAGGGCAGCACGGTGGCGCAGTGGTTAGCACTGCTGCCTCACGCCGCCGAGGACCCAGGTTCGATTGCGGCTCTGGGTCACGGTCCGTGTGGAGTTTGCACATTCTCCCCGTGTCTGCGTGGGTCTCGCCCCCACAACCCAAAGATGTTCAGGGTAGGTGGATTGGCCATGCTAAATTGTCCCTTAATTGGAAAAAATGAATTGGGTACTATAAGAAAGATTGGCAGAGTGGTGGATGGGCATTGGGAGAGGGGGCAGAGAGCATAGATTCTCACTCTATAACCTGCTCCTCTACGTGTTCAATCCCCCAGCCAGTATGGGAAAGACAACAGGACTCCTTCGGGAGCCCGGTGCCTTCTCAGGTTACAAACTCGACCTGCGAAAGAGCGAAATCTTCCCGGTGAATCCCCGAGAGGGAGGAGTGGAGCTGGAGGAACTGCCATTTAAAGTGACCCAGACCAAGTTCAGGTACCTGGGGATTCCAAATGGCTCACACCCTGGACAAGGTTTCACAAATGGAACCAGTCCAGCCTGGTGGAGGAGGTAAAGAGGGGCCTGGAAAGATGGGGCTCACTCCCTCTTTCGCTTGCGGGAAGGATACAGACGGTCAAAATGAACGTGCTGCCTGGGGGACTCGCCTCCACCTCCCACTCCTTATGGACCTCATTAAAACCACCACCACCGCCCCCCCCCCCTCCCCACCCCCCCTTTTCCCCTCTTTAACCACACTTTTTGATCACCTGTCCTAAAATGTTTTGGATTTGGATTTTGCAAATCTTTACCATGTTAAATATGTTTCTCTTTCTCTCGCCCGCCCATAAATTGTTATTATTGTTGCTGCGTTAACAGAACACGTATTGATGTGACGGCATTGTATTTGAATAGATTGTGAGTTCCTTCTATTTAACCATGTCTGTGTGTGTTTCCCTGGGAGATGGGTCTGTGCTCCATCAGAATTGGATGGATTGTAACAGGTTCGTCCCGTTCGCATTCGGGAGGGTGAGCAGTCTGACCCATTTATGAAGTAAGGATATGTTTCCCCTCTCCTTACTTTGCTGAAAGAGGCGTGGCTCTCTCTGGTGTTGCTTGTTCACGGTTCCGTTCACCAACTGTGCTGAGTAAATCCATGTGTGGTCTGTGTGGTGTGTGCGTGCGTGCCTATCTGTGTTGCATTTCTGTCTGCATGTGTGGTGTGCTCATGTCTGTAGGGTGGTGTGTGTCCGCAAGTGTGATGTGTGTGTGGGCGACATGCATGTGCGTGCCTGTCTGCAGTTGGGACGTGCATGTTCGGGCCTGTCTGTCTGTAGGTGTGACATGCATGTTCGGGCCTGTCTCTGTAAGTGTGACGTGCGGGTTCAGGGCTGTCTGTATGTGTGATGTGCATATACGTACCTGTCTGGCTGTAGGTATGATGTGTATGTTGGTGCCTGTCTGCCTGTAGGTGTGACGTGCATGTACGCACCCGTCTGTAGGTGTGACGTGCGTGTACGCACCTGTCTGGCTGTAGATGTGACAAGCATGTACGCACCTGTCTGGCTGTAGGTATGATGTGTATGTTGGTGCCTGTCTGTCTGTAGGTGTGAGGTGCATGTACGCACCCGTCTGTAGGTGTGACGTGCGTGTACACACCTGTCTGTCTGTAGGTGTGAGGTGCATGTACGCACCCGTCTGTAGGTGTGACGTGCGTGTACGCACCTGTCTGTCTGTAGGTGTGAGGTGCATGTACGCACCCGTCTGTAGGTGTGACGTGCGTGTACGCACCTGTCTGTCTGTAGGTGTGACGTGCATGTACGCACCCGTCTGTAGGTGTGACGTGCGTGTACGCACCCGTCTGTCTGTAGGCGTGACGTGCGTGTACGCACCGTCTGTCTGTAGGTGTGACGTGCGTGTACGCACCCGTCTGTAGGTGTGACGTGCGTGTACGCACCGTCTGTCTGTAGGTGTGACGTGCGTGTACACACCCGTCTGTAGGTGTGACGTGCGTGTACGCACCCGTTTGTCTGTAGGCGTGACGTATGTGTACCTGCCCGTCTGTAAGTATTCACGTTGCTCTCTAGACGTGAGTGTGCCCGCTCTCACTTGGTGAAAGTGGGCTCTGTTTATCTGTCCTGACCTGCCAGGCACTGTTTGTTATCATTAAATCCCAGTTTTGAAGTTGCTGGAATCCTCACTCCATCGAAAGTGAACCTCAATTAGTTTTCTTCAGCGAAATATCAGGACCCACAAAAATGTAGGTTAATGAGTGCATTCCTGCTTAAAATGCAATTAGAGCTTTTCACTGACGCTCGGAGACAACATCACAGAGCTGGGTGTCCAGAGTGCCTGTCGTTCAGTTAAACCTGGGCTGACTGGAATATGAGCGGAGGCTCGATGTGTCCCCATTCCAAATGCGAGGGCGGGGTAAGGGGGCTGCGCAGAAAGAATGGTGGGTCACCTGTAGGGTGGTCTCCCATGCTTCTTAATTCGTGCTGCGAAGGGGTGGTGGCAGCTCAGTGACTGTGGGGCACAGTTTGAAGGTGATTGGCACAGGCAGCAGAGACCACATCGGGGAACAATTTCGTTTTGAATGAAATGAGTGGTTAGCATCCTCTGGCGAGTGATGTCTGAGGGGGGGGGGGGGGGGGGGGGGAATTACAACACAAGGCACAGATCGGGCGACGTATCTTCTCGTCTCTCGTTCCAGGCACCGTCAGGAGTCTTTCGAGCCCCAGAGGGGAAGCAAATGGCGGAGGTCTCGGTGGCGTCAGAGAACTGTGCTAACTGTGCTACTGGCTCAATAAATCAGATTGAACTAACTTCAAAGTCTGGAGTATCTTTTGGTTAAAGCTGCATCCAGTTGCAGCCTGTGTTATCCCAGAGTACATAACACAACAGCGATGATTGAAAAGGTGGAGGAGGCACTCACTGATCACGGCGATCGGATTGTCTCTTTGGAGGCAGAGATGCCATTGCTTTTGAGGGAGCGAAAGGCGTTAAAGGCCAATGTCGATGAGCAAGAATCGCTCCAGGCAGCAGAATTTGAGAATTGTTGGACTGCCTGAGGGACTAGAAGGTACAAGCACCACTGATTACATTTCTAAGATGTTTGGAAACTGGTGTTGGAGGGGACCTTTCCTGAGTTGGACAGGGCCCATTGGTCACGGCGAGTGAAGCCCAGATGGGGGAAGCCACCACGGGTGATCACAGTCCGGTTCCACAGGTACCCGGTTAAGGAGCGGGTGCTGAGATGGGCGAAGGACAATCGAGAGTGTGGATGGGAGGGCCATCCCATCCGAATATATCAGGATGTCGGGGCAGAGTTGGCAAGGATGTGTGCGCCATTTAATAAGGCCAAGGTGGCGCTCTACAAGAGCAACGGACGTTTTGGGATGGTGAACCCAGGTTACCGTCAGAGACAGAGACACTATTCGACGTGTTGGAGGAAGCGAATGGCGTTGTTAAGAAACACAGATTGGGAAGGGGGCGATGGATTGAAGTGTTTGGGGACTATGGTCTTGCTTGCTTGGTCATTCTTGAGTTCTTCTGTATTTGTTTTTTAGCGTGGGGGGTTGGAAAGTGGGAGAGGGCGCGCTGTTGTTATGAGGCTTGGTAGTGGGGTTGTATTTGGGTGAATTTGGGAGTTGTTTGCAGTATTGTTGGCAAAGAGAAAATGCTGGAAAATGTCGGCAGGTCTGGCAGCATCTGTAGGGAGAGAAAAGAGCTAACGTTTCGAGTCCAGATGACTGCAGCCCGTGTCTGTGCAGGTTTCCTCCGGGTGCTCTGGTTTCCTCCCATGGGCCAAAGATGTTCAGGTTAGGCGGATTGGCCGTGATAAATTGCTCTTCGTGACTAATAAGGTTAAGTGGGGTTACTGGTTTACGGGGATAGGGTGGAAGTGTGGTTTTGGGTAGGGTGCTCTTCCAAGGGCCGGTGCAGACTCGATGGGCCTAATGGCCTCCTTCAGCACTGTAAATACTATGATTCTATGAACATATCTCAATGAGCCATTTGATATATTTAAATAAGACCCGGGAACTACCGCTGGCGCTGGGAGACCTCGCTATGGTGCCGCTTAGCACTGGCCCACACAAAGGTGGGCTGGGCATAACGGAACCTGGGATGGGGAGGGGTCACTCAGGCCATCGGAGGCCCCCCCGACGGTCCTTTTCTTTGGCAGGGTGATACCCTGGCACTCCTGCTGGCACCTGGGCACCCTGATAGCTCTCAGCGCTGCAGTCCCAAAACGAGGACTCTGTTTCCTGCGTGTTAAGCCACGCCCAATATCTTATAAATTGCAATTGTGCATCGCCCTGTTTCTGGGGATAGTGAGGGACACCAGCATCCCGGTTGGTCGCGAGGCTCCAGTGCAGCTTTCAAAGGCAGGAGCACAGCAGCGGTGCAGTCACCTGGGTCCCGCTTTCTGTTGAGCCCCGCGACCACGGCCTGAAATTGGAAATCTGCGTTTTGACGGGTGAGCTTTCAGCTGCCTAATGGTCCCATTCTTTTCACCGACTCGCGTTTCATACGAAGCATTATTTCCCGTCCATAGAGACCTTGATAAACCCAATGGCTTTCCCTGAATTGCAAGGTGATGCTTTAGTATCTATCCTCTATCTACTGTTAGAGCCTGTGTTGCTGGGTCGGCGAGGAATGGCTGGGAGAGAGTGAGAGGGGAGCAAGACCAAAGCAATATTATTGAGATATCCGTGTCTGCGTGGGTTTTGCCCCCACAACCCAAAGATGTGCAAGGTGGGTGGATTGAACACACTAAATTGCCCCTTAAATTGGAAATCATGAATTGGGTACTCTAAATTTTTAAAAAAGATATTATTGAGATATATTCGAGTTATTTCATGTGTTTCTCAATTACAATCGAATTATCTATTTTCCATCACCATACTCTCTCTTCTCTCTCCCACCCACAAAGCTCCTTTATCGGCATCAAACTAATAACCTGTCACATTTCTTCTATATGAGCAAGAAAGCAAGACCCAGCAACTGGGAACCCCTCAAATGTTCTTGGTGACGGTTTCACAATTTCGAGGTAGCCTGGATTGTGATTTGACTTCAGTAGGTCATCATTTTCTTTGCAAAAATAACAGCAACTCATTCCTTTTCAACCTGATAGAAACATCCCATAGTACTTCTCCAGAGTGTTGGGGAGATAGGATCATAAGAACATAAGAACTAGGAGCAGGAGTAGGCCATCTGGCCCCTCGAGCCTGCTCCGCCATTCAATCAGATCATGGCTGATCTTTTGTGGACACAGCTCCACTTTCCTGCCCCAACACCATAACCCTTAATCCCTTTATTCTTCAAAAATCGATATATCTTTACCTTAAAAACATTTAATGAAGGAGCCTCAACTGCTTCACTGGGCAAGGAATTCCATAGATTCACAACCCTTTGGGTGAAGACGTTCCTCCTAAACTCAGTCCTAAATCTACTTCCCCTTATTTTGAGGCTATGTCCCCTAGTTCTGCTTTCACCCGCCAGTGGAAACAACCTGCCCGCATCTATCCTATCTATTCCCTTCATAATTTTAAATGTTTCTATAAGATCCCCCCTCATCCTTCTAAATTCCAACGAGTACAGTCCCAGTCTACTCAACCTCTCCTCATAATCCAACCCCTTCAGCTCTGGGATTAACCTAGTGAATCTCCTCTGCACACCCTCCAGTGCCAGTATGTCCTTTCTCAAGTAAGGAGACCAAAACTGAACACAATACTCCAGGTGTGGCCTCACTAACACCTTATACAATTGCAGCATAACCTCCCTAGTCTTAAACTCCATCCCTCTAGCAATGAAGGACAAAATTCCATTTGCCTTCTTAATCACCTGTTGCACCTGTAAACCAACTTTCAGTGACTCCTGACACCCAGGTCTCTCTGCACAGCAGCATGCTTTAATATTTTATCGTTTAAATAATAATCCCGTTTGCTGTTATTCCTACCAAAACGGATAACCTCACATTTGTCAACATTGTACATTGTATTCATAGTGGTATTTTCGATGGCCTTGTAATCCAGAGACCCAGGATAATGATCTGGGTGACCTGGGCTAGAATCCCGCCAGGGCAGGTGATGGAATTTAAACTCAGTGAAATATCTGGAATTAAAAGTCTAATGATGACCATTGTCGATTGTTGTAAAAAACCCATCTGGTTCACTCAGGGAGGGAAATCTGCCGTCCTTACCCGGTCTGGCCTACATGTGACTCCAGACTCACAGCAATGTGGTTGACTCTTAACTGCCCCCTCAAGGGCAATTAGGGATGGGGCAATAAATGCTGGCACACCCACGTCATAGGAACAAATGGAAAAAAAATTGACAGTGAACCACAAGCAGGAGGTATTGGGTTAAGTGGCTTATCACTCAGTCGGGGAGGTAGGTATTTACAAAGAGCATGTTAAAATAAGAAAGATAGATTGATGGAGGGAGTTCAACATTACAAGGTGTCGGCAGCTGATGGCATAGCTGCCAGGCATGGGCGAGAGGACAGAATTGGCGGAGCGCAGAGATCTTGGACGATCATCACACTGGAGGAGTCAATGAGAGGGGGGAGGCTATGGAGGCATTTGAAAGTGAGAAAGAACATTGTAAAATGAAGACCTTGCTCGACCAGGAACCAATGTGGGTCAGTGAGTCAGTGCGAGTTAGAACATAGGCAGCATTGGAGTATTGGATGATCTCAAGTCGACAGAGAGGCGACTCGGAGAGCATTGAAGGGCAGTGAAATGTAATTAAAGAAGATGGGTGCACTGTAGAATAAGTATGATAGGCCAACTGGCTTCCTTTGGTGTTGAAATTCCCTAGGACTGTTAAAAACGCTTGAAATGTTTTCTAAGCACTTTGCGCCTAATGGTCCATTTAAAACTAGATTTTCCATGGAGTTAAATGCACTTGTGTACAGATGTTTCTATAGAAAGTGTTGGCATGCTGTTGGAAGGTGCTTCTGGATTAGCCAGAATGCTATCGGAAGGTGACTATCGAAATACTGGCGTTGTGTCAAAGACTACTTCAATATTTTGTTAACATACAGTAAAGTGGCATCAATCCACATGGCTCCAGTCCTGAATCCTACCTTTCAAAAAAAGGAAATATTCGCTAACTGCTTTTGTGTTCTCCCTTACCGCATCCCTCTGGGTGGTCTGAAAAGTGTCGTTCAGCGTTCCCCATCAGGAACGGACCTTTTAACAGACCTATTGGCTGCCAGGCAAATGGTCTGTTCGGGCAACTCCATTCATGGCGCGAAGCAGTTTTGTTTTCTTTTTACTGTCCAAATCCAGAGTTAGGAGGCTTTTTTTAAATATAAATTTAGAGTACCCAATTCTTTTTTTTTCCCAATGAAGGGGCAATTTAACCTGGCCAATCCACCTAGCCTGCACATCTTGGGGTTGTGGGGGTGAGACCCATGCAAGGGAGGCTGCTCAGTGGGCTAGACAGCTGGTTTGTGATGCAGAACAAGGCCAGCAGCGTGGGTTCAATTCCTGTACCAGCTGAGAATTACGAATTCTCCCTCCGTGCACCCGAACAGGCGCTGGAATGTGGCGACTAGGGGCTTTTCACAGTAACTTCATTGCAGTGTTAATGTAAGTCGACTTGTGACAATAAAGATTATTATTATTATTATTAACCGGACACCAATGTGAAATAAGATCTCCTATCGAGAGAATCTCACTCTGTTTCAAAGTCGAGTACCCAATTCTATTTTTCCAATTAAGGGGCAATTTAGCATGGCCAATCCACCTCCCCTGCACATCTTTTCAGGTTTGTGGGGGTGAAACCCACGCAGACACGGGGAGAATGTGCAAACTCCACACGTTCAGTGACCCGGGGCCGGAATCGAACCCGGGTCCTCGGCGGCATGTGAGGCAGCAGTGCTAACCACTGCGCCGCCGTGCCACCCTATAACCTCCTTAATAATACATTCTAGCATTTCCTGTGTGATCTTCTAGGCCTTAGTTCCACGTGTCGTTTCCTAAACGCCTCGGCGCTCTCCATCTCCTCGGGTGCCCTTTGAAACCTACCTCCTTGACCAAGTTTTTAGTCATCTGCCGAATATCGCCATCTCTAGGTCCGTGTCGATCCATGTCTGGCGAAGCTCTTTGGGCCACTACATTGCACTCAAGGTGCTATATAAATGCAATGTGAAGATGTTGGAGATTTAAGAGTTTTCTGTGGTTTTTGCCAAGGACCTGGAGGAGGGACCAACTTTTAAAAAATGCCAAAGCACCTAAAAGACACGGGTGATGAGATGTACAATTTGCCTCTTTTGTTTTTGCGTATACAGATTGAGTTTAGATTTTTAAAAATAAATTTAGAGGATCCAATTAATTTTTTCCAATTAAGGGGCAATTTTAGCGTGGCCAATCCACCTACCCTGCACATCTTTTGGGTTGTGGGGGTGAAACCCACGCAGACACGGGGAGAATGTGCAAACTCCACATGGACAGTGACCCAGGGCCGGGATCGAAACTGGGACCTCGGCGCCGTGAGGCAGCAGGGCTAACCACTGCGCCACCGTGCTGCCCTGAGTTTAGATTTTTGATCAGGGGTTTAAAATGACCGCTTCCTGCCAGCTCACTCATGATGCGCATCGTATTGTGCTGTGCCCGCTACAGCACTAGGAGTTTTAAACTCGGCCACAAGTTGTTGGACTAACTTTGCGCGGGTGGCTGTCTGTCGGTCGAGAGGCTTGTGACTCTGTGGCCGAGTTCCAATGGCACGAAGATGTGGGGAATGTGTAAGTGGGAGGACGGGGTTATTGGGGGTCGAGTGGGTGGGGCGGGGTGTGGAGACGAGGGTGATGGATGCAGAATGTTGGTGAGGATGCTGTCAAACGTTCCTATAGAAATGCTGGTTTGGCAAAGAGTCAAGGGCTTATCTCAAAGCCCAGAGATGAATGAACGGAACTTTGTAATAAGAATTATTCTTGAGGAACTGCCCCTTTCATGTCTGCTGAATGCAAAGTTTGGAGAACGTGGGAAGCAATTTGCCATTTGAGGGTGTTCTCATTGTTGTGGCATAAGCTCAAATATGTGGAGAAATACATTGCATTCATCTAATATTTTGAAAGATATCTAGGTTACGCTTGGGAACCTGGGGTGGAATTCTCCGCCACCCGGGAATCGGCGGGGGCGGGAATCGCGCTGCGCCGGTCGGCAGGCCCCCCGCGGCGATTCTCCGGCCCGCGATGGGCCGGAGTCCTGCCGCTGACAAGCCTTTCCCGCCGGCGGGAATCAAAGCACGTCTGGTGCCGGCGGGATTGGTGGCGCGGGCAGGCTCCGGGGTCCTGGGGGGGAGGCGCGGAGCGATCTGACCCCGGGGGGTGCCCCCACGGTGGCCTGGCCCGCGATCAGGGACCACCGATCGGCGGGTGGGCCTGTGCCGTGGGGGCACTCTTTTTCTTCCGCCTCCACCACGGTATCCACCATGGCGGAAGCGGAAGAGACCCCCTCCCCCGCGCATGCGTCGGGATGACGTCAGCACGCTTTCGGACCTGGCTGGCAGGGTGCCAAAGGCCGTTTACACCGGCCGGCAGAGCGGAAACCACTCCGGCGCGGGTGAGAATTCCGCACCTTTGGGGAGGCCCGACGCTGGAGTGGTTCTCGCCACTCCACAATGCCGGGACCCCCCGCCCCGCCGGGTAGGGGAGAATCCCGGCCCTGGAAACACTCAGTCCAAATGTTTAACTCTTTAATGTTGTTGTTTCTAACTGAGTTCTAAGTGAATGGAAATCTTTCTTGGTTTCCTGTTGCATGGATGCTGAGAGTTCTTATTGGGAATTGTTGGCAGAAGATGGGATTCTGAACGAGCAAATTGGATTGTACGTTACAGTGCCGAGAGACTGTTAGAATCACCCGTAGCGACCGATAATATTGAAAGGAAAACAATGCCCACAAAGCTGACAGGAAGAAAACTGTTGGACAAGATTTCACTCTGTGAAACTTTGGCTCAACCAAAAACGGCAAACAGTAACTGCCCCCCTATTTTAAATTGCCCCGTTTTCAGTCATTCTGCTTTTAACGTCACGCAGGGCGACACAGTGGTTAGCACTGATGCCTCACAGCATTTAGGTTCAATTCCGGCCTTGGGTGACTGTGTGGAGTTTGAATTTTCTCCCTGTGTCTGCGTGGGTTTCCTCCGGGTGCTCCGGTTTCCACCCACAGTCCAAAGATGTGCGGGTTAATGTGTGGGATTACAGAGATAGGACGGGAGGGTGGGCCTAGTTGGAGGGCTCTTTCGGAGGGTCAGTGCAGACTCAGTGGGCCGAATTACCTCCTTCTGCAAGGTAGAAATTCTGTGGTTTCTATGGAGTTAATGGGGTTGGTGTTTGCATTTAGTGTGGTTGTGATGTCGGGTCAGGTGACCCAATCGGCAGCATTTGGGGCCAACGCCTTCCATTCCCTGACCTTCCCAGTCACTGCCGACCCCCTCTTGCTGACCCTCCTGGTCGTTGCCCTCCCTCGATCTCACTGGCCCTCCCTCTCGCTGACTCTCCAGCCTTTGCGGCTTACCCACCCCAATCCTGCAACTTGAAGCTGCTCTCACTCCAAAGCTGCTCTTCCTGCCTCTCGCCGCTCATCTTCCTGAGCGGGACATGATCGGGAAGCAGCGAGTGGGAGGGCTGGGAAGCGGGAGAGTGGGCGAGACAGAGAGGTAGCAAGCGAGAAGGTCAGCGAGCAGAGGAGGTGGCAAACAGAATGTAAGTAAGAAGAGTTAACATACTTCTTATAAAGTTTAAAATTTATTTTCCGAAACACACCTCCAACATTAAGCAGAGGGCAGCAGGGCGGCGCAGTGGTTAGCACTGCTGCCTCATGGCGCCGAGGTCCCAGGTTCGATCCCGGCTCTGGGTCACTGTCCGTGTGGAGTTTGCACTTTCTCCCCGTGTTTGTGTGGGTTTCGCCCCCACAACCCAAAGATGTGCAGGGCAGGTGGATTGGCCATGCTAAAATTGTCCCCTAATTGGAAAAAATTAATTGGGTACTCTAAATTTTTAAAAAACCATTAAGCAGCGGCTCGCTGCAATCCAAACATTAATTGACAGGTGAAGGATATTTCAGACAACAAGATAAATTTCACTCGAACGCGTCGATACAACAAAAATATGCTGATGTCATTACAAGCATTCTGCTTCCTGCACAGATGTGGGACCACGTGCAATCTCACAGCCTTACCAACTCAGCGTCCACGCTGTAGGGCTTCTCCCACTCTAGCGTTTTGGCCCTTGAGGTTGTATTCACCAGCAGCCGTATTCCATGTGACGGCCCCAGATATGGTTACCACTGTCAAGACGCACACCGGCTTACCCTCTCTCACATCCGGTCATGACATCCAGATGCCACAGCATCCCCAGAGACTCCCTTCTCCGCCTTCCTGCCTGCTGCTGTCTACTACCTCCAACTATAGAACACACAGTAACACAGTTCCTGCTCTATCCTCGGAGACCTGCTTCAACACCAGGATCTGTTTGAAGATGGCCAACAGAAAACACAAATTCGGAGAGAATCTTGATTGCTACCTTTTTGATACAAATACTTTTGATACAAAGAATGTACGTTCTAAACTGCCAGGCAGAAAACACTGACTGACCCAACCACACTGCAGTCACCTTTCCTATTTTGCCTTTGCTTCTTAGCTGTTTGTAGCCATGGCAACCTCCGGTCATGTGGCCATTTCATAGAATGTAATGGTGTCATGATCAGGAATCCATTATTCCCAATTCGGAATACTCCCGTACAATTTTGTTCCTAAAGCGATGTTGCACAAACAGGTTTCTCCCAGCTCATGGATCATTAGAGTCACACAGATCAAGAAGAAGATCCCACGCCTGGTCCCCTTGGGTAACAGACGGCATTCACAAACGTCTGCTCGTTTCCTTGCTATCCTCTCCCCCTGACCCCAGGCTGAGGGGATGGGGATAGTTCAGCCATTGCTGCTATTCCTAATCACTTTGGATGTTCCCTTTCCCCGCCCCCCCCCCATCTTTACAGACACACCAACCTTCACAGACATCCTTTCCACCCCAAGCCTTCAAAGGCATTCTCTTCCCCCCCCCCCCTTCCTGTCCCACCTTCACAAACACCCTCACCTTCACAGAGACCCCCCCAGGCACGTCCCTCTCCTCCACGGGGGCTATACTGACACTGGCACCCCCCCCCCCCCCCCCCCCCAGTGGGATTCCCTCGACTGATTCACATTCAAAGACAGCTGTTGTAAACATCGCCCAGATGATGCCCCATTGGTGAGGCATTAATGTTCAATGAGGGTGGATGGCATGACTGGGGAGCACTTTAATTAGAAGCAAATTTTAAAAACATATATGGAAAGGGTGGGCACTTCGTTACGCCCCCGGCCGAGGGGCGGGGAAATTCGGGAGGGGCGATCTCGCTGGTGAGAATCTAGTTTCCCGAGTCTCGGGGGATTTTGTGCCTGCATCGCTCGCCGCGGGCCCTACTATGGGTGGGACCAGACGGGCCTGTGATTAGGAACGGCTGGAAAATTTCCGACTACGGCTTGGATTTTTCAGGATGAAAATTACAGTCAGGTTATCATTGTTATACATGTGTCAACCGGACAGCAACTTGCAGCAACCACATGCATGCTGGCAGAGGTGGAAATCAGGAATTCTGCTGTCAGAGTTGCAGTAACAATATTGCACTGAGAGACTCCGCATTCTGATAGCTGAAAGGGGCTATTCCCACTGAATTCACCCCGAAAAGTTAGGGCTTGCCTGTTCAAGTATAAGTGAATTTCTAGTAGCATGGTAAGTCTTAATTACAACGAAAGAGCATCTCTGGCACTGAAAATTTAATTGTACAAGTGTGGAGTCTCATTCTTCCAGTTTTCACTTAGTGTCGTACGGTTTTGCTGCATGGAAAGAGGCCCTTTGGCCCATCCTGTCTATGCTGGCTACCAAGCACCTATCCACTCTAATCTGATTTTCCAGCACTTGGCCTGTAGCCTTGAATTTGTTTTTTTCCCAATTAAGGGGCAATTTAGCGTGGCCAATCCCTGTACGCTGCACATGTTTTTGGATTGTGGGGGTGAGACCCACGCAGACACGGGGTGAATGTGCAAACTCCATGCGGGCAGTGACCCAGGGCCAGGATCAAACCCAGGTCCTAGGCACCATGAGGCAGCAGTGCTAACCACTGCGCCACCATTCCACCCTGCCTGTCGCCTTGTCTGCTCTGGCGTTTCAAGTGCTCATCTAAATACTTTGTGAATGTTGTGAGGGTTCCCCCCCCCCATTGCACTTTCCTTCCGTGATTGAATTAAAGGCTGTAACTATCTGGCTCAGATCTGCTGTCTCAGTAAGGATCCTTCATACTGATCGGTTAAGGAGGTACGCAGTTGCCTGCCCTATTCGCGCAGGTCCCAGATCTCCTGTTGAGGGGGTTGCACTGAATTTACTTCCGAATCATTACATCTTTGTGCAAAGGTCCGGAGAGTGTGAAGAATGGCAAGCTCTGTTCCTTCGCTGATGACCCCATATCCGGGCCGTGGCACGGGCATTTTGGCGATGCTGTCGGTTCCCACTGGGTGACCGTTAACCCTTGCACTGCCTTGACGTTGTGATCATTCTTGGTTTTGTGCGCTGTAGGTGTCAGCTTGCTGAAGGTAGAAGAAAGCTACAGCCCATGGCTGTCCAAGCCTTCTCCTCTGTGAATCAGATGTTTATCACAAATTTCAGACCCGTTAAATAACCTTGAGTTCCGTGTGCCCCTCCAAGCAGATTTCTCATCGCTTACGATTAAGAACGTTGCTTTACTTTTACATCGCTCCTGGTACGATGGAATGACCCAGGGTCCTAATAAAATCGCTTGTTATACAAACTGGCTGCCGTAAACCGGTAGGCGCCATTGTGTCCCTTCCTGCCACCTCCTGGAAGGCAGACAGATCAACACTCTTAACAAACCCAGGCCAAATATTAAGAAAATAATTTTTAAAAAATAAATTTAGAATACCCAATTAATTTTTTACCAATAAAGGGGCAATTTAACGTGGTCAATCCACCTAACCCTGCACATCTTTGGGTTGTGGGGGCGAAACCCACGCAAACACGGGGAGAATGTGCAAACTCCACACGGACAGTGACCCAGAGCCGGGATCGAACCTGGGACCTCGGCGCCGTGAGGCCACAGTGCCAACCCACTGCGCCACAGTGCTGCCCTAATAATTTTTATTTTTAATGTCATGTTTATTAAGATTTTCAGGGCGGCACAGAGGCGCAGCGGTTAGCACTGCTGCTTCACGGTGCTGAGGACCCGTGCCCTGGGTCACTGTCCGTGTGGAGTTTGCACATTCTCCCCGTGTCTGCGTGGGTCTCACCCCCGCAACACAAAAAGAATGTGCATGGTGGGTGGATTTAGCCATGCTAAAATTGCCCTTTAATTGGAAAAAATGAGTTTAAATTTATTTTTTTTTAAATGCGATTAAGGTTTTCCAGACAGAAACATCAAAGGTAGACATCAGGTTGCATTGATGTCCTGCGATGCAGAGAGGAGAGACAACAGTTTAAAGTCAGTGATCATAGAGGAGAGTCAAAGTGTGCACAACATCCCTTCCAAACACATGGTCAACACGAGAGAAGAGAAAAAAAAGAGGTGTTACATTTCATTAAATTGGGAAAAGATGTGTTACATTTCACTAAATTGGGAGTAAGTAAGATGCACGATACTTGGCTCTGCTACAACATTTTACAAGGTTTGGCAACCATATTTAGCACATGTTGAGATATTACAAATCACTCCCACGTCACAGTTAATGCCTCTAATGTTCTTTTTTCTTCATTTTAAATATTATTTAATTAGCCCAAAATTCCCATTTTCTTCTCAGATGAGAGCGGATGCTGGAATCTGAAAGAAAAACAGATAATACGGGACAATCTCAGCAGGTCTGACAGCACGCGTCATCCAGCCTCGAAACGTCGGCTCCCTTTTCTCTCCACAGATGCTGTCAGACCTGCTAAGATTGTCCAGTATTCTCTGTTTATGACCCATTCTTTTTTTCTGTTTGTTTGCTAAGAAGGCCAACGTGATAATTTTTTAAGATATATAAGCCAGGAAGCTAATTTCTTGTGAGTGGGCAAAAATTCCTTTTTTCTTTGGTTACCTCGAACCAATTATAAATTACACATCCCTGGGCCTAGTTAGTGGGCTTTAATACCTCTTTTATATGTTGCTTCACTGAATCTAGATCAACCGCTCTTTAATGTGCTTTGTCTTGATTCTGGCTCCCTTACTGACTGTTGTGACACATGTTTGCTTCTTTTGTTCTGAGTTGGGCAGGAATCCAAGGGCTTGACCTCTGATCCTTTCCCAGTTCTCCATACCTGGCAATTGGCCAGCTGAAAGACTGGCCAAACTCTTTGATTGTCCAAGGAAAAACTCCTGGAAACTAACCCGCTGGGCTCAAATCATAAAATCATGATGTGATACAATGTAGAAGGAGGCCATTCAGCCCATCGTGCATGTGCCGGCCACAGTTGGCGTATGCTAGGCTCGTGGGTGAATACTTTCTGTTATAAATTTTAAGTGCCCAATTATTTTGTTTTCCCAATTAAGGGGCAATTTAGTGTGGCCAGTTCACCTACCCGGCACATCCTTTTTGGATTGTGGGGGTGAGACCCGCACAGACAAGGGGAGAATGTGCAAACTCCACACGGACAGTGACCCGGGGCCGGGATCGAACACAGGTCCTCGGTGCCATGAGGAAGCAGTGCTAACCACTGCGCCGCCGTGTTGCCCTCGCGTGTGAATAATTAATTGCGTTATTATGAAACTCCATTATCTCAAACTCTCCCAAACCGGTGGAAAAAGATACTATCTACCTTATCTGTGCTCTTCATTATTTTATAGATCTCTATAAGATTACCCCTAATCCTTCTATGCTCCAGGGAAAAAAGTCCCAGACTCATAACTCAGACCACCAAGTCCTGGTAGCATCCTCGTAAATCTCTTCTGCACTCTTTCCAGTTTAGCAATATCCTTCCTATAATAAGGTGACCAGAACTGAGCACAGTATTCAATGTGTGGTCTCACCAATGTCTTGTACAACTTCAACAAGACGTCCCAACTCCTGTATTCAATATTCTGACCAATAAAACCTAGCATGCTGAATGCCTTCTTCACCGCCCTGTCCACCTGCAAACCCACCTTCAAGGAGCTATGAACCTGTACCCCTTGCATGTCAACCTGTCTCTTTTCAATCTATTGCTGCAGTATTGGCAATCAATCATTATTGACCAATTATTATAAATCCAGAAATAGATTCCTGTACAATAAATCTCTTCCAACAAGCTTTCAGCTAACTGGAGAGCACAGTACGTGCTAGGTGCTGGTGATAATTTCTTTATTGTGTCAAAGCTGGGGCGGCACGGTGGCGCAGTGGCTAGCACTGCTGCCTCACGCCGCCGAGGACCCGGGTTCAATCCCGGCCCCGGGTCACTGTCTGTTTGGAGTTTGCACATTCTCCCAGTGTCTGCGTGGGCCTCGCCCCCACAACCCAAAAAGGTGTTCAGGGTAGGTGGATTGGCCACGGCCCTTGTGTAAAAACTGTGGGAGAGATGATTTTAAAAATGTTGACACGATTATGAAAATTGGAAACTGATTGCGATCCGTTTAAAATGTATTTGCCTGCATTGTTTTTAACATTCATTTATTCATGGGATGCAGGCATCG